>NC_141151.1:77267630-77470130 GCF_053477565.2 Lygodium microphyllum
CATGTCTCTTTGCAGTGATTGGTTTCTCTCTTCAACTTGTGGGGACTCTAGTTCTGTGACTAGAAGAGTTGTGTCATCCTTATGCTTTGGCATCCATACCCACGGGTTGGTTTCTAGTCTCTTTGTTGCATGTGTTGTATTTCCATTGTGCTTCGAAAACCAAATCGATTCATCAACCTTTATTCTCTTCATGACAAGTGTCATATTGCTACTATGCCTAGGCAACCAAATTCACCATTTGCTATTGTAATAGCCTTGGGAAACTAGTATTCTCTTTGGGATCCATCTTCTTTTTGTGGCTCTCCTTATTCATAGATAATGGGGCACTCTTCTAGTTGCTCTTTTTGTCTATGTGAAGGAGTTGCAAATGCGTTGGGTACTTTAGATTTGGCGGGTTTCTTTTGTTTAGGGGCCTTTGTCGAGGAGCCTTCACTCACAAGCTTGGTGATCTCCTTATGGCTTACCTTAGAGGCTTGAGCCAATCTTTACCCCCCTTACTATCATATTTTGGGGGTTGTTCATTGATATCCATATGCTTTGTTTTGATTGGACATGTTTTTGGCTAAAGGGAGTGACCACAATGGTGCTAACTTGAATTGCAATCTATTGTAGTAATTGAATTACCATGTCAATAAAAATATCTTCCCTACACCTGTGCAAATAGGAAGCACATATATAACATAATAGGCATGCTTTTAATCTCAATCATGACTAATGTCTCACATGTTCCTAACAATTGATAGAATTGACATCACAAGGGCTAATTTGTGTGTTAGTGGACACTAGTCCTGCTTGTCCAAGTTGCGTCAAAGTTTATAGGCTAAAACATTCTAGTGGACCCTCTATCAATATGCATCATTATAGAATGATCTCATGAATTAATGTAATTTTGATATTGGCTAGATGTATAGTCTCATTGATCATCTTATTGGGATCTTTGATATGCATAGCTTTGACTTTGGTTTCTTCTATGTTTTTGGATACAGTTTTGCTTGTCCAAGTTGTACCAAAGTTTGTGCAAAATGTTTTGGTTTGACCATTCATCAATATGTAGCATAATTATAGAATAATCTCTCTCTTAGAGAAATTCAATCTAACTTTGATATGGGCTAGAGGTATGGTCCCATTCTTCACCTAATTAGATTCTTTGGTACCCATAGGTCTAACTTTGAACTCCTGTATGTTTTCTTGTACAAATTCCTCTTGTTATGGGTTTGCATGCCTCCTAATGCAACTCTTGTTATCAAGTTCTATCAATTGTTGAGTCCAAGAATTTCTTTCCCATCGCTTGTGCATTAAAATTCTCAAGCTTGGAACCAACAACTTCAATAGTGGTATTGCATACCTTCTATATGCCATTTTGAAGAGACTTTGGTCCATAGCCATCTTATATATTGTTCTATGTGCTCACAAGGCTGCTATAAGCTTTGTCTCCAAATCTCCCCTTGAAGGAGATATTTTTTTGGTCATCAAAGTGATCAAGATTTTAAGAGATTTTTTTTGTCATCAGAGTAGTAAGGATATTATTCCTTGACTTTGCTTGTCCATTAGCTCATAGGTAATAGAGAGAGAATTCCCTATCTATGAGGAAATAGTTTATTTCTACAATGGTATGTCTAGCCTATGTATTCTATGCAATATGAATTATAGGACACCAAATCTATTCCCCACTTCTTGATAGGCTATCTTGCTATGACAAGTCACTTGCATTCAATCCTTTATCATTGGTACCTTGGTCCTTGACATTCATCACAATGCTCGATAAACCTTGTGACATTTGGCCTTATATTCTTATTCATAATCTCAAAGTTGAAGTATCCTACCATAGTTGCACCATGAACTTGTTGAAGTATGTCACACATTCCTTGCTCACAAAGACATTGTCTTATTACACCATCCCCTCTTAGCTTATATAGTTCTTTAGAAATTATTTGGTATGGTTTGATATTGATCAATATGTGCCTTATTTGGGACTTCTCTAATATTATTATTTGTGATTTTTTTGTCTAGATTCTCACAACATCATTTTACCAATTTGGTCTAATGTTTTCTTTGAAGATATTGTTTTCTTGATTGATGTAGCATTAGGGGAGATTTGAGGTTACTTTTTGGCCTTGTAAAAAATTTGAGGAGAGAGAATGCAGTGAAATTTGTAAAATACATAATTGGAAAAAAAAACACAATCTTGGGGAATGTTTTCCTTTTGTACCTTGGCACTTCCATTGTCTATCATTCATTCACAATGAACTTCGAAGGCGTCACATGCACTTGTTGCCTTCAATGCATCGCCACTGCTTAGAAGCTTCCCTTTATTGTTAATGACTCTCTCAAAATATTTCCTCTTCAATTTTATATTTTTTCCTTGGGGTTGGGGGACTCTTAACCTTATCTAGTTGCAAGCTTGGATCACTTCTTGGTAACTTGATTGCAAGCACGGATAACTGTAAACATCCATACCACCTCTATATTGATATGGATGATGAGTATGTATCTATTCACAAAAGAAACAAGGTGTCTAGTAATACACCAAGCATGTTGGAAGCAATAGGATCAGAAGGTAGAAAGAATATCAATTTATGGAATGATGGAAAATTATATCCTACAACAAGAAGCACCCCTCCATTCTCTTTGTGTTCATTGTTGAGGTTTGTTGGAGATGGTCATTGGATTCCAGCTTATACTTAGAATCTAGTAAGTTGTTCAAACATTTTGAAGCTGGAGAATCAATGGTTATGCAAGGAAATTGATACAATGAGGAAGCAATTAGAGGAGAGCCAAGGAAAAATAAGGAGTCTCGCAACCCAACTATGTGCAGTCAAATGGAAGGAAATGATGCCTGAGTTGCTCAAGGCAGAGAAGTATGAAGAATATCGAGACACTCAAGCTTGGAAGTGGAGGTTGCAGGAGAAGAATAACATCAATATGGTAACAATTCATTACTCACACTGAATTAGTTGTATTTTTCTATTGTGTTTTGGGAGCATCAAGTCTAAAGGAAGTGCTTATTCTGTGAATCCATGCTCATAAGTGTCTTCATATAGTTGTTGTAATTGACATGGCCACTCCATTCGGACAAAGTAATGAGGAAAATGGAGGGAGCATCGCAAGCCTACAGCAACATCATTCCTCTCAAAGATGTGGGTAATATGTTCACTAAGAAGAGGTTTAGGAAGGCCAAGGAACAATCTGTTGAAAAGTTACTGCAAAGGTTTTGCTTGGACAAAGAGGACATCTAAAGAACCTTAGAGAAAGTGGGGATTAGTAGACAAAGCTATACTCAACTCTTTAAAGTTACGCCAGAGACATTGAAGAAGAAAAGGGTCAAGGGGTCTTTGCTTCCAAGGACATCTTTAGTTTAACAAATGAGATACAACATCAACTAGAGAGTCTTGGAAGTCCTTGGTGAGACATTTCTCACCATAGATAGCTACTCTAGAAAGAAGAGAGTGTTAAAGTACGACAGTTGTAGCACCATATTCTTTGAATGAAGGACTTTGTAGAGAGCTTTGATAAGGTTTTATAGGCTACCATACAATAATAAATGGGGTTGCATTTTTATTGCCAAGCTAGATGAAATTGAGATTGTGAAGGGTAAGAAAATGAAGAGAGTTACTATCACCCTTATGAATAGGGATCTTTAGCTAGGTAATGAGAGTGATGAAGGCATGGAGGGCTTAGTGTAGTTTAACATGCAACCAAAGCAAGAGATTTTGTGGTTGGGAGCATTTCACATTGACATAGAAGATTTTGACATGTTGCATTGGGTGTTTTAAAGAATTACTGTACATGAGGTGATAAGTGCTCAACAAGTAGGGGAGGAACTAAGTATTGAAGGGTTTGGACAATACAGAGTGGAGTGGCACGTGATTGCAAATTTAAAGACACTAAAGTACATGTATAATGTGTCTAGAGATGCTATTGCTAAGATTCCTTACATTTACTGCATAGCCATGGCCAAGGAGTGTAATGCTGCTAGTTGAAATAAGGCACTTGATTAGACATAGCAAAGATTTAAACTTTCATGCCGTTCTAGATATCCCTTTAACAAACATCCATATGTACACATTCCATGCCTTGTGTAGAATACTAGTGACAATTCTGTATCTTTACGTTGGATTTGCATGGGAATTACAATCCCAAAAGGCTAGGGATGATGCTATTAGGGCTATTGGGAAGGTTTTGTCAGACATTTGTCTCAATGGGGGCAATGTTGTAAAGGAGGAAAATTGTTAGAGATCTAAAAATGGAAATAGTGTTTCTTAGAAATCCTTAGTAGGTGGAATTAAGGCCATAATGTTTTTGGGATTCCATGGCAAGCTCAAAAAAAGGAACTCCATGAAAGGTTATTGTCACTTTCATTACAACAAATGGAAAGCGTTGCACAACGAAGTCAAACACCTTGAGGATGATGGAAGAGCAAGGAGTAAGAAGGCCAAAGTCTAGGAGGTATTGGATATAATGCTCATGTTTTGTGATAAAACATCTAGGTCTAAGAAGGATCTCCTTGCCTTCAAAAAGGCTCTTGACAAATTCAAAACCTCCATGAAAGATGCCTAGGGAGAAGATAATCTCACATACTACATAGGAAGGAACTTCATAATTGGTTTCTATGCCTTGAACTTACTATTTAGCTCTTAACCAATCCCATCCTTTTTCTAATGAACAACTTATTATTTATAGTCATGGTCCCTGGTTTGTGAGATTGTATGGGTTTTTAAATGGTCTACCCAAGGTATAGAGAAGTATCATTACTAGGCAAGGACCAAGTACTTCAGACATACAAGACATGATGATTGTACAAAAAAGACAAACAGCCTACTACAAGTTTTCTAATGGTTTTACAGAGTAATTTGGTACATAAGGAGGATAGAAGAAGCAAAGAGGATGTGCCAAAGCTTAGATATAGCTCTTGCATTACAAATATCAAAACAAAAGAGACAAGAAGCATATAATAACTCATGTGCAAATGAAAAGTTTTTATAATAGCTAGCATGTAGGGAGAGACAAGGTCAAAGATGGGGTCCAAAGAGCGGATAATCAAAGCCTTAATTTCGGGCTATGTAGGTTCGAAGAGGATAGTTTTGTCTTCTTTTTTGGCATTTCATTGACTTCAACATCCTCATCCTTTGAGCTTGGTAGCTGTATGAGTGGTGTTGGCACTGTTGGAGGTAGTGACTCCATAGGAACCCTACCTTTCATTTGCCACAAAAATTCTATTTTTGAGTAAGGATGAAAATTGCACATGTTCGTGACCCCTGTTGCAATGGCATGAGCAGTATATAGTATGTAGTAAGGGATCCTTAAAGATTAGCATCCATACCTAATGCCAATGCCCACAATGCAAATCACTTTTCGACAGCCCCAAAGTGGATGGCACATTTGCTTAAAAGTGATGACAATCAATCGATATTTAGTGTATGATCTCCGTAATCTTTGGTCAATGATAGTCCTTAGTTTTCTTTTCTAAGAATGCATCTTTGCAAACAGGTCCTAGTGTACAAGGACAACCTTCTTACTCAAGCAGGGGGCTCAAGGACATCAGTTGTAGCTCCAAGTCAACATAGCACAAAAAAGATGTAGCACTTTTACAATACATTGGTAAATTGGATCATACAAAGGTACATACACGTGCACATATATGTCCCACGATGTATTTTAGAGGAAGATTGTACTGATTTGAATAATTGATATACATTATGTTCATCATTATATATTATTCAACAAGATTGTAATCCTCATCGATGTCTAGTGAATTCATTTTATTGGCCAACAACAAATAGTCTTGGTCATCCAACGTTTAAATTTAGGTAGGCACAATACAAGTATGCTTCCTTCCTCATGTGCATCGATTGATTACACACCCTCTAGGTAACCAAGGGCATCTAGGGATTGATCAAAACTCTATAGAGTAACCTCTACTCTCTCCTTCATTTGCCTCTTCAACCTTTGTAATGGTAGGTCGTCTATTACCTTAGCATGTGATCCTTGTGAAGTTTCTTTTCAATCATTCTCATTTGCTAAGAGATGCAAATAGCAAAGGAATGTAAAGGAGGACTACAAAAAATGACACCTCTTTTGAGTGTTGTACAATTCTATGTGTCCTTGAGTCCATTGCTAGGTAATTTATTTAGCACGCTAGCTAACTTTCTCTTCATGACTTTGTTAGTCACAAAGTCATTAGTGTCAATATATTCCTATGCCTCTATGGTCACTACACCACTTGAAGTTATTCATTGTGGTATTCCTCCATGTGGACACTCACTACATTTGTAAGGGAATGCAAAACATTCTCAATAAGAAGTGATGAAGTAAACATATGCAACAACTCAGGAGCATAGGACAGAGAGCACTCATTCTAGCGGAACATAAAAGCCTTTTTATCTGGGATTTCCTCCACATGTTCCTCAAACTCTAGCCTTTTTTTCATCTTATTTCTTGTTCATAAAATAGAAAATAAGTAAAAAATGGAAAAAAATTTTCAAAGCCAAATAAACATCCTAAATAAAATTCTAACCCATATCATACATGAGGGTCACCATCACATGATATAAGGGCCCTCCCCAAGTGGGAGAGGCCTCCCTCACTTGATTCTGACCCATGTAGGCTTCACAACACACGAAGATCACTACCAAGAAATATCGAGCCTCTCTATAAAAGTGGAAGGGACCTCCCTTTCTTGGTGGTGGTTCATGTGGGCTGCTTCATTGCATGTGAGGGCCACAAAAAGTGATACTAGGGCTCTCCATTAGTGGGAGAGGCCTCCCTCACTTGATTGTGATCCATGCAGACACACAAGGGTCGCTACCAAGTAATATAGGATCTCTTTGTAAGTGGGAGGGCCCTCCCTTTCTTGGTGGTGATCCATACGAGCTTTATTGCACACGAGGGTCACCACTAAGTGACATTGGGACTTTACATCAATGGAAGGGGCCTTCCTCACTTGATTGTGATCCATGTAGGTCTCACCACACATGATGGTCACCACCTAGTGATATGAGTACTTCCCATAAGTTGAAGGGGTTTCTCTGTGAAAAAAGACAAGAGAGGAGAGAGGTGAAGAATCCAAGAGCACACACAAAAAGCCAATGGAGACTTAAGAACATAGAGAGGTAGGGTTGGAATCCTCTTCTTCTTCTTTCTTCTTCTTTCTTCTTCTTCCACAAAAAAGAACTAAGTCTACAACACGATAAAAGACTAATATAAAGGTACCATAAAGTATGTACACATGTTCACTAAGTGTGAACTTGCTAAGGAAAGAAGAGGCGGCACAATGAATGTAACATAACCAAGGATGGACTACATGGGTGTAATCCAACTATAGAATCACTAGTGTATCCTGATCTCGATCACCTAACATGCTAGTGAATAATATATTACTATATCATCAAGATGCATAGTGGATGTTAACTCATGTAGAGTACTTTCTCTCAAGCTCACTATATGAGCTCATGAACTCCAAGCATAGTCCTAAAGTGTTGAAGCTTCTCAGCTCCCAAGGTCTTGGTGAAAATGTCAGCAGCTTGATCCTCTATGCTGACATAAACCAAGTCAATATCACTTGTCAAAATCCACTCCCAAATGAAACGGTAATGGATCTCTATGTGTTTGGTCTACCCATGATACACTAGGTTCTTAGCCAATTGAATGCTACTAAGGTTACCACAATAGATGATAACCTTCTTGTCCACCTACTGCATCCCCAAATCACCAAGTAACTTGTGTAACCAAGCTACCTCACATGTTGCAATTGCACCACCCTTGTACTCTACCCTGTACTAGATAAGGCAATTTTTGGCTATTTCTTACTACTCCATGTAATACCAGCACTGCTAAAGGAAAATATAAAACCATTGGTAGACTTCCTATCTAAAATACTGTCAACTCAATTTGCATCTGTGTAACCATGCAAGTCCAATGGTACACCTACACCATACAATAAGGCATAATCCAATGTGGACTTGACATAGCACAATGTTTGCTGCATTGCATCCAAATGTGGCTTTTGTGGAAGCTGCATAAAGTGACTCTTCAAAATAACTATGTAGTTTAGGTTTGGCCTAGTGATTGTTAAGTAGATAAGGTTGCCCATAATCTTTCGATACATAGCGATATCCTCAATCAAGTCACCCTCATGTGCACTAGCTTAGCATTAACATCCAAAGGTATATAAATAGGCTTGTAATCAATAATATAATAATTCTTTAGCATATTCCCAAAGGTATATAAATAGGCTTGTAATCAATAATATAATAATTCTTTAGCATATTCAATGCATACTATCTCTGTGAGACAACTGTATACCCTCTAGAGTTCTAATGATCTTTATGCCAGTAAAATAACGCATCTCTCCCAAGACCCTTCACATTGTCAATCCCTATGTCACTATCACCCATAATGATCAAATCATCCATATATATAGTAACGACCACAATACTTGTATCACT
The DNA here is from genome assembly GCF_053477565.2 of Lygodium microphyllum. Taxonomy (NCBI): domain Eukaryota; kingdom Viridiplantae; phylum Streptophyta; class Polypodiopsida; order Schizaeales; family Lygodiaceae; genus Lygodium; species Lygodium microphyllum. The sequence continues at coordinate 77,276,075 of NC_141151.1, forward strand.
CTCATATACATACAGTGAGTGATTAGCTTTTCTTGTGTGAAATCCAATGCTGACAAGGTATTCTATAATCTTATCATGCCATACATCGGGTGCTTGCTTCAGACCATACAAGGCCTTCTATAGCCTGCATACATAATTTGGATAATTCTCAACCACATAACCAGGTGGCTATTCCGCATAAACTTTCTCTTGTGACTCCCCTTACAATAAGGCATTCTTTGCATCCATTTGACGCATGATCCAACCCTTTGTTGCAACCACTGCTATGACAGCCCTTACAATGGCCATTTTAGCTACTAGAGCAAAAGTCTGATCATAATCAATACCATGAATTTGCACATACCCTTTGGCAACAATGAGTCGTACCTTATAGTGCGCAATAGATCCATTTGAACTTCTAAGCCCATTTGTAGCCAATAGCTTTATTGCCTTCATGTAAAGGCACCCACTTCCATGTGTCATAATCCTTAAGTGTAGCCATTTCTTCATCCATAGGATGATCCCAATACTCATTACCCGTTGCATCCTCAAAATAAGTGGATTCTATATCTTGCACAATCTTAGCCATGCATGCATAGTGTTGGGGGTAAAGGTGCTTGTGCCTAGCCGCCTGCGTATTAGTTACATTGACAGTACCTGCACACTTGTATATTATAGGTGGTGGGCACCCATCACTATCATTTCATTCTTTATTCCTTCAGTGGCATGTGAATAATGAAAGACCGGTTACACATTATGACAGTTGGAGTTCCTATATCTCTTCTCTCTCTCTCTCTCTCTCTCTCTCTCTCTCTCTCTCTCTCTCTCTCTCTCTCTCTCTCTCTCTCTCCACTCCGAGCTCACTCCCTTCAACTAGTTTCAGAGGCATTGAGGAGCTTGACTTGTTTAGCTTGTATTCAAATACCTATAGTAGTTCACAATTATTGGCAGCCATAGCTTCAACCTTCAAGGTATGAATTGATCTCCCATTGCTCCACTAGGACCATCAAATCATAGTTATTGACAGCCATAGCTTCAACCTTCAAGGTATGAGTTGATCTCCCATTTCTCCACTGAGGCCTATTGAGGCTTCTTTAGGAAATCATTGGGCTTGCCTTGAGCCCATTTTAGTGAGAATTTAGCTTACTAATAGCAACATCTACCATCAAGAAATGGGATTGTTTACAAGCCCTTCTTTCTGATTAGTCTCATGCATCCCTTGTCTCCCATGTGGTACTTGACACCCCTCGTCACTTGGGCAACCTCTTGGATACTTTCTCATATTGGCCACTCGTATATTAGAGATCTCAACCTCCACTACTTGCTGAAATATATAGTAGACCTACTATAATACATGTTTGAACATAATTTTTCAGTCACTAGAGCTTGTACATGCTTCCCGAGGGATGCTCGTATACACATGTATTGATGTCAGATACTTGGGGGATGATGTGAGATGCTATTGAGCTGATTTGAGCACACATTTAGCTAAATTTATTAGATTTTTTCATTGTTGGAATATTTCAGGACAATAGGCATTTGATAGTCAAAGCTTATGCCTATTGCTACTTGATGCTATTGGGTCATTTATTGTATGTATCAATATCTATGATGGATGCTAATGTTTGGTTGTGCTTATAATATATTAGTAAGCTAATTTCATTGACATTGGTTGTCATTCAGTGTTTTGGATACTTCATTGAGTGTTACTACTCATAGCTTTATAGACTACTTAGGTTAGATACTTTCGGATGTATGCTATATGGATCTTGGATGTATGGATGCCATCCCCCTGATGTTTTGAGATTTTCTTGATCATTTGGCATTCAACTTTTGTTTTAGTGGGATCTATTTGGCTTTATGTATTGAGCTACATTTGACACTTGGATGCACTCTAGAGCATTTTAGTTTATCCAGTTGAGCTTGAACTTGTTACGGTGAGACAATGGGACTTAGTTTGACATGTATATGCTCTCTTCATGCTATATGTATGTAGTTGATGCCTAGTGGGATGATCTAACTTTTGTTTTGGACCGGCACCTATCTTTGTCATGCTACTGTCAATGATGTATTCATCTTACATGGCTATGTATTGAGCTTCCATTGTCATTGCTTAGACAGTTGTGCCGTTGGCAGGTCTCTTCTATTATTTGTGAGACCTACTATATGCATGATGGTTATGCCTATGGGACGTATCTCAATTTGACACATTGACCTTTGATAGTTCTCGATGCTGGTTTCATATTCATTCATTGCTAGTTGCAGTTCTTCCTTGATAGCTGTAGTTGCATTATGTCAGTGATAACTCATACTTGGCTTTGATATCTTATTGTTGTACTCTATTTTCAGCATGTTATAATTGCAATTGACAGTCACCTCCACTTGATACTCTTTTGCTTATGGTTTGTGGTCAACTCATTACTTTTGGTAGTATCTCTTGTCTATCGCTTGATTTGGCAATGGTTTTGGGGTTGATTCGTAAGAAATTACAGTAGTGTATTTTGTCATTTTGTGCACTTGGTTGGTCTCATTGTGGCTGGTGGTTCTCATGATAGTGCCATCTTCAATATTGAGAAAATGGATGGGACCAAATATAGCTATTGGAAGATCCATATATGGCAGGTTTTAGTGCAAAAGTTGTAGGTTAGAGTACTCAAAAATGAAGGTGCCAAACCCAAAAACATTGTGACCAAGGATTGGGATGAACTGGATGAGCTATGCAAGTCCACAATCATTTTATCACACTTTAAGCAGGTTCACTACGATTTTGTGATTGAAAATCAAACTGCATATGAGCTTTGGACACATATTAAGGATCCTTATGGCAAGTAAAGTATTGTATCTTAAATGTATTAGCTGAATTAGATAATGGACCTTCACTTGAAGGAAGGGACTTTTATGTCTGCACATTGGAATGAGTTTCACTCCATCATTAGCCATTTAGCTTCGCATGAGAGGATCCTTTGCATTCTTTATTTCTCCTTGGTACTCTACTTGAGTCATGGGACACTATTTGTATGATTCTATGTGCTAAGGATGGGCTAAAATTGTAGGATTTTGAGAGTGACCTCTTGACAAAGGAGCTAAATAGAAAGAATGTAGATGCTTCTCGTACATCACATACATTGACTGTGAGAAGTTGGCAAGATGGAAATGGTTGTGGTAGAGACTCTGAAAGAGCTTAGTTTGGGGCATGTGGACAGTCTCATAGTAAGTCCTGTGGCTATAAATCTAGTCTTACTTGTCATTATTGTGAAAAATTAGGTTATATTTGACCATAGTGCCATAAAATTTATGAAAGTCTAGCATCAAGATTAAGGAGATTAATGTGGTGTAGCCTTGATGTGTCATGATGATCTCATATATTGACAACCTCTTTCTTAGATGCTTCACAGCTAACTGATGCTTTGTCAGGATATACTTAGTGCTGGTTGATAGATTCAGGGGCTTCCTTTCATCTGACCCATCATAGAGACTGGTTTCACTTCTATTGCAGTATGATTGGATCTATCTGTTTAGGTAATGACTTGGCATTGGAGATAGTTTGGTATTGGTGATGTTCATTGGTTCAGGGAGCATGTTACTCTTCATAATGTACATCATGTCCCGACTCTCATGAAGAGCCTTATCTCTGCTGGCACCTTGGATGATGCAGGTTATGTTGTCTCTTTTGGTGATTCCTCATGGAAGATTAGTCGTTGAAATCTTGTTATTACATGTGGTGCTAAGTCTAGTACCTTGTATCCCTTGCTTACATGTGGATCAGTCGACCATGTTTTAGCTGTGGCTGTAGTTCCATATGTATCTCTGTAGCATTGTCACCTTGGACACATATCTTTGAAAGGAATAAAAATACTTACAAGTTTTTCTAATACCTTCTACCCCTAGATTATAAGTGTTTTGAGTCTTGTGATCATTATTTACATGGCAAGTAGACATAAGTTTGGCATGAAGCACATGGGTGAGCCTTTGGCTCTTGTTCATTCGGATGTATGTGGTCCCATGCCCTGTCAGTCTCACTAGGTGGTGTGAAGTACTTAGTCACCTTCATTGATGATTACTCACACAAGGTCTAGGTTTAACATATTAAGAAGGAATCAAATGTCTTGTCTACCTTTCAATATTCGCTTACTCTTGTTGAGAACCAGTCTAGGTATAGACTAAAATACATGAGGTCCGATAATGGGGTAAAGTATGTTTCGAAAGATTTTGAGTAGTTTTGTGATGAGCAAGATATTAAGCATCAATTGACTACTCCTTACATCCCTCCCTAGAGTGGCATTGTTGAACATATGGACATGATGATTTAGGAGAGAGTTTGTAGTATACTTAGCTAGGTAGGCTTACCACTACACTATTGGGTTGAGGCAGTTACTACTACTGTATACTTGATTAATAGGTCTCCCTATACTACTATTGATAACTAGGTTATAGAGGAGGTATGGACTTGGAAACCTCCATTATATGCTCATTTGTGCATCTTTGGTTATGACTCTCCTACCATGTTCCTAAGGAGAAGTACAATAAGTTGGATCCTAAGTTCGTGAAATGCACCTTTCTTGGTTATGGGGATGCAAGTGAGATAGGCTATCACCTATGGGATCCATATGATCGTTGGGTTATCCCCATCTGTGATGTAGTTTTCCATGAGAAAAAGGTGCATGAGCAGCCTGAATAGGTAGTTGAGATATGTAGGGTGTTTTTTTAGGCCTCTAGTTGTCATACAGCTAGCTCGATAGCTTGTAGTAGTTGATGCTCTAGTGGCCCAAGATTCTCCTATTGTATAGAATCTATCTGTTTTCGCTCTACTAGAGCTAAATGTTAGCTTGAGCACTGTACATCCTTCATAGATTATGTTATGGTGACAGATGCATGTGAGCCTCTCTCTTATGATGAGACCATGTATATAGATAATACTCACTCATGGGACATGGCTATGTAGTCATAATTTGAGACTAACCATAATGGGATTTGGTTCCTTTGCCTAGTGGCAAGAAGGCATTGCCATGCAAGAAGAAAAAGGCAAGAAACACCTGGTGCACAAGTTGAGAAATAGCCTTTATGGCCTTAAGCAAGCACCTAGGGAATGATACCACAAGTTTGATGCTTTTATGCATTCATAGGGATATAGCTGTAGTGCTATGGATCCGTATTTATACACGAAGAAGGCTCGAGATGGAAACCTTATGATTTTGATACTCTATATGGTTATTGCTGGGAGAGCTCATGATGAGTTGGATGCCTTGAAAAATCATCTCAAGAAGAGATTTGAGATGAAGTACATGGAACAAGACTCACATATTCTTGGGAAGTGCATCACATGTGACTACTCTAAGGGGCTTCTTTATCTATCATAGAAGAAGGAGTATGTCTAGAAAGTCCTTGAGCAATTTCACATGTAAGATGATAAGCCTATTGGCTATCCTCTATGTTCTCATGTGAAGGTTAGTGAGACCGATTGTCCATAGTTATCCATAGTTAGATGAGTAGAGGGCCAAGATGGCCAAAATCCCTTATGTATCCACAATGGGTAGTTGGATGTATGCCACAATAGCCACTCATCCTGACACAACGTTTACAGTGGGAGTTGTGGCATGCTATATGGATACACCTAGCAGACAAATATCGAGATATCTTGAAGGGTATCATGCGATACCTAAAGGGCACAATAGCTACATGCATATGCCATTGTGGCTAAAATATGGAATTCATGGGGTACACTGATTCTAATTATGCAGGACATGTAGGTAGCATGAAGTCCACCTCTGGCTATGTTTTCACCTTTGCTAGAGGTGCTATTTCTTAGATGTCCAGGGTGTAGAAATGCGCAACTCTCTCTATTATTGAGACTAAGTATGTTGTATCCACTAAGGCTTGCAAGAAGGCTCTCTAGTGGTGGCAGATCTTGGTATTATTGATATAGTCCTTATAATGCATTCAGATTCTATGAGTGCTATTTAGTTGCCCAAGAATCCGGGCTTCCATGCAAAGACAAAGCACATTGAGGTGTGTTATCACTTCATCAAAGAGATCATTGAGGATAGTTTTATTGACCTTGTTAAGATCTCAATTGACCACAATCTTATAGATATTCTCATGAAAAGTCTCCTAGCGGAGATTTTTGCCTTCCTTAGGAAGTTGATGGGGATTAGATAAGATAGCATCTTTTCTTATCTTATTGTACTTATGTACATTTGTACTTTGTCACTTTTTTCTTGTTCTCTACTCATTAGGGACACATCCACCTTTAAATGGGAGGTTGTTGGGGTAAAGGCACCTATGCCTAGCACCCATGTATTAGTTACATTGACAATACGTCCACATTGTACATTGCAAGTGGTGGGTGTCCATCATTGTCACTTCATTTTTTATTCTTTTAGTGACATTTGAATAAGGGAAGGCCAGTCACATATTGCTTCTTTCACCATAGCTCTTGCTTCCACTTGCATACTTCCACTTTGGGCTCACTCCCTTCACATAATGTGATGAGCTATATAGCTATCATATATCAATTGCTATGTTGTCTTTCTTATCCTAGATCTGTGTGGATGTGGATCACTACTAGGTGCTTTAGCATCCTCTTGTGCCTTCTACACACCAGGTGCTTTAATATACAGAATCCCAAACTTCTCATCCACAAAGCCTTTTGAATCAACATCAACGTGAGAGAAACTTGATGATACATTTGCCATAATATATATTTCCAACTTTCTCTTTATCTTTTCTTGACATTTGTGATGCACTTGGTGGAGTAACTTGTGGCCTCAATCTACCACTCCAAGGTCTATCAACAAAACCATGATTAGGAGACTCTTATAGTCCACTCTGTGATTGCAAACCTATTTTCTATGTAGCCACACTCTCATGCTTATAAGTCCAATTACATTTTGCATATTACTATACTAGCTACTCATTTAATAAAAAAACAATATCCCTCTACTAACTCTCAGCTCACGATTTAACATGGTTATAATATTATCTATATCTCTTTTGCTCAAGAGAATATTTCACAAATACACATTTTTCTACTTGGATCCAATTTACTGCACAATTAATCAATAATATATACATAAGCAATATATCCAAATACTTTTAGATGGGATAGATTTGGATTTCTACCTATAAACTTCTCTTTGGGTATCATACCATGTACAACACCAGTGGCTATCTTGTTCATAATGTATACAATAGTAGAGCAATTACTTTAGCCCAATAGTAAAATGAGGCAAGTTTCTTTCTGACATCAATGCACAAGCCACTTCTGCAATATGCTTGTTTTTTCACTCAATGACTCCATTTTGCTATGGAGTATATCTACATGTATATTGTCTTGGTAGGAGAGATGTTCTCCCCCTCCATATGATCGTAGGCATTTAATATGCAACCTTGTCTCCTTCTCAACCAAAGCTTTAAAACTTTAAAACTGAGTAAACACCTCACTTTTCTCATGCATAAAATAAACCCACACTTTATGAGTATGATCATCAATGAAGGAAATATAATACTTGCAACCACTTAAAGTTGTAGTTTTTATAGGAGCTCACACATCAGAATGTATCAATTCAAGTGGCTTCTTGCATACATGCTTTTCGTGTGGAAATACATATCTTTATTGCTTTTCAAATTGACATCCTTCACATAATTCATGCGTACCATCAACTCTAAACTTAGCAAACCATCCACAATCTATTTTGACTACATGTCTTTTAGCCGCCATAACCCTTGAACCTTATGCAAATATGATAGCATCCATTTTAGGTAGACTTACATCAAGAGCAAACAATGTGCTAACATGTTTTCCTTTTGCAATCAACCTACAATCATATTTGAGATCTTCTACATAATAACCATCAGATGTGAACTGAATTAACAATCCCTATTCCACTATCCACTGGGCTGTGCTAGGTGTTAAAGGGCAAAACACCCTTAGTCAATGCATCGAGGTATGAATGAGTCTTTAGAAGTCATGGGATAGGTCATTTTTCATATCTCCTTGAAAACTTGTATTAACAGGGTGACAACCTATGTTGCTTGAATGAAGAAGAACATGATGTTCTGTTGTCTTCATGGAATTATTGGTGTGTTTCTCAATGTCTATTTGCTATTGTAGCTTTTTGAATGTTTAAGTTCTTGAATCTTTCTCTGTTCTTACTGTGTACACTGTTCAAGAATCTAGTGCCTTATGCATTAGTTTTCCCATTAAAAAATGGAACCATTCAACCTCCATCAAATCAAGTGAGGCGTATCTAAGCAGCCTCTCTGGCGTATCTAAGCAGCCTCTCTCCACAACCAACTTGGAGCATCAACTTTGCTTGTTAGAGACCGACACATTGGAATGTGCTCAAATAGAACACCTAGACATCAATTGAGACAAATCCACATCTTCTTTGTCTCTCAAGTGTGCCATTTGATCTTTGGAGACATATGCGTGAAAATCTCATCTAGCTTCTCATTTGTGTATTGTTGACTCATCTTACTCTTTGGACCATCTATAGTGACCTAGACAACTAATAATAGAGGTCAAGACATTCAATAGAAAAGTGAAAGTGAAGCATAATAACAAAGATATATGTGGACCTAAAATTAAGCTAGAAAACATGTAATAAAGTATCAACATAAGCAAATATTCAATGACTCTGGAAGCGAACGTAAATATTATCAATTCTATAGCTCCGTAACAAGCTCTTGGCACATATTGGAAGGTTTATGTAGAGGTCTCCATAAACAAGAGTCTATTTTTCTCTCAAAGAATTCTTATATGTGTGTCTCCTTTGCTAGATTGCCCATGCTTGTCTCTTGCACATGCCGCAAGCCCTCACTTCATGCAAGTTATTCTCCCCTACCTACATATTCTCCACGTCCACACTAGGGACATTACTTTAATCATACACTTGAGCCGTCCAAGGTGCTACACAAGTAGAATATACAACCAATGAGGTTGTTGTGGGTTAGGGTAAAAGAACACATGCTTGGAATCAATTAAGAACTTGTTACAAAATAAAATGTATTTGTGGTCTTTATTTTGCTAATTAAAATTAAAAAAAGACCACGCACTTGGTTACAATCACTTGAAAAGAAAATGTGCCTTGCAAATAGTTCCGCCTTTTCTCAGAATCTACCTTCCAGAACCCAGATGGCCCTCATCAAGCGATTGCCGTGCCGCTCCTTCCAATACTGCTTTAAACCATTGCATATCAAATATGATCATGGACAAGCTATTATAATCTATTGAAATCACGCTTTGCAAGTTGCTAAAGTACTCCATCTTGTTCACTACAATCTTTGGATTTGTGGTCTACCATTGACTTTTTTGCTCAAACTTCGCTATGACACTTTAATTTGTTGTCAAGTACAATTTATCGATGCATTCTACTAAAAAATGTTGCCCATGCAATCATGTTGTAATATAGACTTTGTAAATTGAAACCTTTGGGTTTGTTGTTATTTATATTTGCTAAATACAACAACCACAAAAGTACATGTTTAGATTTGGGCTAATCCCCTGGAGAAGTCCCACTCCTCTCTAGCAGCTTCCTTCCCTTCATATGATGTAGTTGTCAGTGCATCATGCAACCACCTCGTAGGCATGAACCATGACAACACCCTTGAGGTATCAAATAGGTCACTGATGTATATTGCACCAAAATTCCAAGCACACTACCTATCATTGGCTTTGGTGACCTCGTAGCTATTTAGCCACTTCTACATGGATATATGGTGTAGCATACAAAAGTGATCTAGCTTCTTCTCCATGGTTGCATCAATCTGATTCTCTATTCTCTCTCTCTCTCTCTCCCCCCCCCTTTTTCATTACTTTTATAACCCTCTTTCTTGCTCTTTCTCTCTCTATCTCAGTCTCCATCTCTTCTCTCTCTTAAGCACAATGCATTAAAAAATTAAGAAAAGAGAAGAGGAAAATACTTACCTCAAATCTCAAAGAAGCACTCCTTCCGTGGTTTTCTTCTTCTTCTCCTTTGCGGTCATCCTCCTTTTCTTCTTCTTCTTCTCCTTTGTGGTTATCTCCTCCTCCTCCTCCTCCTCTCTCTCCTCTCTCTCTCTCTCTCTATCTTTTTCTCTCAACCTCCCTTTCTTTTTTTCATTCTCTCTCCCTCTTGTTCTCTTTCTTCACGCTCAATCGCTCAGACTAAAAATGCCATGCTCTATGTTCAATGCTTTTTTTATCCACAATTAGGTGTTGCTATTTTATTACAATGCACATTGGTATGATTGTTAGTATCAGTGTCTGTATGGCCATAGCTATATGTGTCATAGATTGATGGATATAGTGACACTGAGAAAAGCGTCACTATGGTCTATCAGTATGCTCTCATTCCCTTGTAATGATTACTTTTTTGTAACCGAATATAGCATTGAAACTCATAAGAAACTAGTGTTATTGTATACTATTGTACTAATTATTATTCTCTATCTTTGAAGGCTCTTCTACAATATGTTTTATAATCTTTCCAACCTTATGGAAAGCCGCTACATAAGGAACTTGACTCTATGCAAAAGAAAAAAAAGTTAGATGCGATATCATTGAAACAGTAGAGTTGATAAACAAAAGAGAAACAAAAAAATCACTTAATTAATATCTTGAATGAGGCTCCATAATTTATTGTAGCTGAATAAGGCTTTGAACACTCCATTGCCCATTAGAGATGTGTCTCCAATAATGCACATGGCGTCATTTTCTCCATAGCTCCAAGACATAAGGGGAGACAAATAACAAGCAATCAACCCAAGTCATCTAAGATTGCACTTGCCACTATCAATGTTGACTTGATGTGCTCACTTGATAGACTACTCCATGGAGGATTGTCATTAAAACTTGCTACATGGGAGCTTGTGGGAAGATCAATGACATAATAGTCTACACTCCAAAAGCTTAACTTCAAATTCCTTAGCTTCTTTCCACCATCCACCCCTATATAAAACTTCTTCATCACCTCAAAACCCTCATTGAAATTTCTAACAAGAAATTCTCTTCCCAACAAAATATAATCATATCGTCAAACACTTGTGTGACTTTGAGGGCTTTTATGTGCAAGCTCATGAAAATGTTCAAGGGGCACATGATGTAATTCCATGTGACCCATCTTCTTGCAAGAAAGGATGCCACTAGTCAAATGCATAGAGTTTACATAAAAAAATCCTAAAGTTCTTAAATATACAACCATGGAAACAAAGAAAATTGATAATTTTCAAAAAATAAGATAATAGTCCAAATTAGAAGCATACCTTTCCCTTGATTCAATCAATTAGGAGGACGAGCACCCTTGGTGCACTTCATCAATCTCTCTACCTCCTTTTTCTCTTTGATTTGTTTTGATTCCTCCTCCAATCTCTTATGTTGTTGATCATCCAAGTTGGTAGAAGAGTTTGAATTGCTTTGGATTCTCCCTTTGAGGATCTATAGTAATTCTCCTTTTCTTCCACTAGCCATTTATCCTTTCTCATATCCAACCACCAAGGACAATGCTTGTGCTCCTAGCTAGAAAATATGAAAGAACCATTTGGATTGTTATTCTCCCTAAAAAGGAAAGGTATAAATGCAACACATGGGGGAGAGAGGATCATTTAGAACTTACAAATATCATAGGTAATGATGGAATTTTCTTCATCCCAAGTAATTCAATTAGAAATCTAACAACAGAAGTAAAAAATAATGTCAAGTGTTAAGTCAAACATGCATTCATTCAAAGAATCTAAATGACATGAAACCAACCTCTACACCAATTTACAAGAGGCATTTTTTATGTCCACATGCTTGGCTATAGGAGTGGTCTGGTGGATCTCTTTCTGGATAGGAAGAAACATGACCCCTCAATATTTGGCTATAATGTCAAGGAAGTATTGATCTAATGTTGGCTCTGTGATGGAAGATCAATCCTCTTTTTGGAAGCATTAGACTCAATCTCTTGCTTTAGTAATCCAAAAGCCTCTTTCAAGACATGTTCCATCCATACCTCCTTTGCCAACCATGGGATGAAGAGATGATCACCCTTTTTACATTTCATACCTTTGCCTTAAATTCTCATTTGCCCCAAGAAATGAGAGGAGTGAAAATTTATTTTGCATAGAACATGTAGTTGAAGCAACGGAGTATAACTTCTCAATTATTATTTTAAACTTCACATGCTCAAAAGGAAGCTTCCATAGTCTTTGAAACCAGTAATTGCCTAGCAATGGATTTACCATTACCAATATATGAAAATACATAACCTTGATTCAATAAAAATTTCGCTTGGCATGAATAGCGATTATAGAAGTAGGAATCTATACCATGAAACTTCTTACCCATGTCATTTTTCTATTGTAAGTTTTTGTGAGATGATGACCTTTCTTGCCAAATTCATTTTTGCTTCTAGTTCATCCTTTGGAAGATTGAAAGGGATCTTCTCACATGAAACCTCAAAATTGGCCTTCCATTTACTCTAACTCAAATAAAGGAGGAATAAAATTAAAGTAAAGTTAATGAAGGATACAAATGACAAAACGAAATTCTATGACTCACCACATAAACCATGTGCCCAAGGATAGTGTAAGAGGGGCATTCTTCTAACCATACTTGCCTCCAAAACTTGAGCTTTTTGAAGAGACTTTTTTTGTTCTTCTGTGAATATATTGATGAAGTCTTGTTCGTCACATGAATTCAAGTTATGGAACTTTTGCTCGATGTTCATTATGGCTCAATATAGCATGTTTACACTCCTTTGCTCACTTTGCCTACTTGACTTGAGAGAGAGAGAGAGAGAGAGAGAGAGAGAGAGAGAGAGAGAGAGAGAGAGAGAGAGAGAGAGAGAGAGAGAGAGAGAGAGAGAGAGAGAGAGAGAGAGAGAGAGAGAGAGAGAGAGAGAGAGAGAGAGAGAGAGAGAGAGAGAGAGAGAGAGAGAGAGAGAGAGAGAGAGAGAGAGAGAGAGAGAGAGAGAGAGAGAGAGAGAGAGAGAGTCATATAAATGATTACAATTATCTTTTATTAAAAAAGGACATGCATTATAAATAGTATCTCCCACCTAGCATCAGATTGTTGTAATGATTGAGGGATTCTTTTGAATGATAGCAATTTAATTCTATCATTCACAAAGTCTATTGCCATCTCAAGTTGTTAATTGGGCCATCAATGCAAATATTGGTCATATATGAAAAGAAAGAAATTATATGCCTCGTAATATCAAATATTATGATACCATCTTGTAGCATGATCCAAGCTCATAACATCCTATCCAATATATGAATACCTACCTTCGAGCATATGTTGTGGCCTTCAAGGATTCCAAAAAGGATTGGCTGCCTTGCTATATTCTCAAGTACGTGAACAACATGACGGCCTTTCACAATGACTAAATTGGACAATACATTAGTTGGATCTTGATTGGCGATATTGCCATTGTACGTGTCATTTTCATTGCATAAGACTCATTTCTCCATTTTGAAGGCTTTGTCTCAAAGGTGTTGTAGGTTTCCACCATTACTTTGAATGTGCACAAGATAATTCTTATGAAGAAGGAGCTAGTAAAGCATGCATTTAGAACACTCTTAGGCATGCATCCTAAAAAGGGCCTACAACATAGCTTCTAAGGCCACATGGATTACCTCCAATGCTAGTCCTTGCATGTGAAATTGATCTTTATAAGATCACAAGTTCTTATTCACTATCCATGTGAAGGGTGCTTTCTTGATTAGTAGCCTTGTGCTCTTTTGACACCTACAGATCTCCTTGAGGGCTTCCAAGTGATAGTTCTTTCTTCTCTTTAGCCTTTGCCTTGGGGCTTGTTTGGATGGACCCGATTGTGCTTGTCAACTTGTGCTTGTTGGGATAGAGGTTGGGGTTGCTCTAGAGGAATGATGAGAGATAGTTAAGGAGGAGGAGGAGGAGGAGGAGGTGGGGGTGGTGGTGGTGGTCTAGGTCACTTGGGTTTGTAGCTTGGGGTGTCACATGAGGATCTTGCCACCTGATGAGTGTCCTCTAGTTATGGCTGCACTTGCCTCAGGTCTATCAATCTTGCCATGAGATCTACTTTAGGTCTATCATTAATGTCATGGTCCTACTCCCAACTCTAACTTTGATCGCTTGCTTGCCATGTTGCTCAAGAATCTCTTGGCATTTATTCCACTCATTGATATTTTTTGTGCTATATCATAAGTTATACCCGGTCCTTTTGAATCTTAAAACTTCCTCCACGTATACCTAATGAATTTAATAGCTCCTCAATTTTCTTAATAATTACTTTGCATCTAGAGGGAGGTTTCATTGTGTATAAATAATTGATATGCAACTTTAATAGCTTGTCAAGCATGCACAAGAGGCAATGCAAAGTGCAAAAATGGACATTCTCAATGTGAATTGAAAATATGGCTTTCTAATACTTATCAAGATGTGACCTATTCAATTGTGCACCTTTCTATTGTAGGAATGTGCTCTTCTATTCCATGTGACATCACCTAATTCCTTAGAACAATTTTTTAATTTAATGCAAAATGTAGAAGGCAAAGATGCTCATGCATATGTTACAATTATACATACACTTAGTGTCTTAAGATTGCCACCCAAGTGTCAAGGTCCCAAAGAAAATATTGTGGGTCTCCTTGGGCATTTGATGTACTATTACCCACTAAATTTCCTTTCCAATTGCACATTGAATGGAGGGACAAGTGTGTTATCTTTTGTATAAGCCATTTTCTTAGTTCATCAGTGTAAGATAAACTCTCTCCAACTTGCGACCCTTCACAATTTGGCATTTGTCAAGCTTGGTCACAAACTCCAAAGTTGAAACTTGGCACGTATCATTGGAACAAACTTACTAGAAATAATTATATCATATCACATTCTAAATATATATTACAACAAGTCAATATCTTCTAAGCATTTCATCTTGTAGAAACAAGCCGTAGCACATTGCAACTTAACCAAGGTGACAAAAATATTATTGAACTGGTCATATCATGAGAAAGTATCTTTCTAGCTTCACTTCCCTCCACTTCCATTTTCTATATGATGAAAAAATAATTTTATTGAATTAGCAATGGATATAATTCATATTCATCTTATAGCTCTAAGCTAAATTGGATGAGGCAAAATCCTATGCTTTATTTTCCTATGAGCCACTGTATTTTCTATCATACTATATATGGACTCATAGCCTTGTCAACTAACCCCAACTCTTTTATATCCTATTCGAACTTCTTCTACTGATAAACTATTAATGACATATAGAAGAATCTCATTCAATGCAATAAAGTGCTTGATGTTGAGGGTCTCTCAAAATTGCAATAATATATTTTCATTTCAAGAATGCCTTCACAAACTCAAACTGCCAAGCCTCACCTTGGCCTCTAGTGTCATTGAAAAGGTTCATAAAGAAGGAATATAGAAAGAACCAAGGTATATAGTAAATTAAGATAGTCTACCTATGGGATATTACTAACCTTAATGCTTGAGCATGTCTCTTTTGGGCTCCATCGTTCATTGATAAAGGCAACATTAGTAGTAGTCAATGTTTTCTTTTCTTTTAGCCTATGGGAGTTTGCTTGTGTCTTATATTCCCTTGTAGAATGTTCTTTCTTTCTTCACTTGCTTGAGAGCTACTTCTAATGATGCATTCCCCTCCTCTAGGGATGATTTTCTTTGCACCTCCTTTGCCATTACTTGATCCTTGTGTTGGGGACTATCTTTCTATCACTTCATTTCTTTTTCTAGCTTAAGCATTATAACATTGACTGATAATATTGATGGAGTTTAACTTTAAACCGAGCATAGTGCGATTGAGCAAAAGTAGAAATTGAGCAACTTTTTGTCTATTAGCACTTAGACAGACTCACTTGGACAAGCACTTAGATAGACTTAGATAAACATCCTAAGCTTCTAGCCAATAAAGACAAAGATAGGGATGCATGACAACATACAATAGACAATGATAAGGTGCAATCAATATACATTGTTTGTTAAAAAGATTGTCAAATATTAGTATTGTTTTGTGAACAAACTCAATACATGACACCTACCTTTAGCAGCATACTAGTGAGAGGAATCTTCCTTGCTTTCATCATCTATATACCTTTAGCCCACCTTGTGTTTGCCTCTAGATGTCATAACATGCATCCACGCTCATCATGGTCACAATTGTCTTTGCATAGCAAGGCAATTCAATGTACATATTTTTGCAAAGTGTCCAAGTTATAAGCCATAGGTAAAAACAAATCTATGAATGAAATGATGCATTTCCATTAAAAAAAAATCCATGCAGTGCAAGTAAAAAAGTCGTTCATACATTAGATAATCAATCATGTGCATTGCGCAACTAGCATAAACCATCAAATATTGTGTGAGCACTTTGGGAATTCTAAAGAGCAAGCCATACCAATCAAAGGGGCACCCATAGGCCTCATCCTCTTAGTCACTCTCCATACTATCATCCTCGCCACCACTCATAGTAGTTGGAAGAGGCCTCTCCACTAGAGACTACACAATGCAATCAATGACTTCAGGATCACTATCAAATTAGTAGCACAGAAACCTAGAAACTATGCACACCTGCATCAACAGGCTATACCACAACCCATCTCCAATGTTATTCGGTATGGGGGACATAATGTATCCAAAAAACTTTGCATGGAACCAACACCATGCTACACACTAGCTCTAAGATAGGACTCCTGTCCCAGCCTCAATTGATCTCCTTGTGTTCAACAAGTAGTGTTGAAGCATGTGACGGCCAAAGTCTACTCTTTGTCTCTTTGCAAATGTTGAGCACTCTATGGCCGTATAGAAGCCATGCCACCATAGTGTCAAAGCATGTACACAAAAGAACACATCCATTTGTTATGACATGCTAACATAAATATAAGAACACCAGCACAAGCTATAGAGAAGCCATACACGATGTGCAAAAGACATCATAAGACTAAAACCCACAAGAATGGAGATACCATCAACCACCACCACCACCACCACCACCACCACCCTTGCATGAACAATATCCTCCATAATGAACATGTGAACAATTTGTAGATCCGAATAGATTGCATACCTTTCAATCCATGAAGGTGAGGTTTCTAGGATGAACATCATAGAAGCATTAATTTGATTAGATTTTTTTAGACAATGAGAGCCCTTCAACAAACAAAAAATATGGGGCAAGCACCCCAACCCACACAAAAACCCATTAGGGATAGACACAAAACAAACGACAGCTAAACATCACAATCATGACCTGCA
This sequence comes from Lygodium microphyllum, assembly GCF_053477565.2. NCBI lineage: Eukaryota > Viridiplantae > Streptophyta > Polypodiopsida > Schizaeales > Lygodiaceae > Lygodium > Lygodium microphyllum. Next base: position 77,293,272 of record NC_141151.1, read on the forward strand.
AGTGGAGGAGAGGATGATGGGGGCACCTTGTAAGATGTATGAGGATGCACAAATTGGTGTGTAGAAGCAAAAAGATAGAGGATTGACCAAAAGAAATGAAGTGCTATATAATAGACTAACTTCAAGAAACAATATGAAGCAAACCTCTAGCAAGACTCTCGTGAGAAGGCAAATCTATTGGATCTTTTCGAGAGCAAACATGCATGCATGAGGGTAGCTCTTGGATATGCTCAACAAGTTAGCTTGTACTCTATTTGTGCTATAGACCTTGCCATGCCAATTCTTTGGAGTGCTCATTGTAAAGTTTATATGACAGTAAGGGCTCTAGGCCAGGGCTTAAAAGCATACACAATAGGTGTCAGGGGATGAGGGAGCAATATTAAGAAGCATTTGGTGGATCTTACATCCATTGTGTTGGAGGAGTAGCAGATAACAATTAACCTACAAAGTGGTACTAAGTAGTGGATTGTTATGCAAAAGAGGAGAAATGTGTATGCAAGCATTGTGTTAGACATCGATAGTCATAGGCCAGAGTATGAGAATGCGACTATTCACCATCCATGAACAAGGGGAGGACCAGCTATATGATTGGAGGAATTCCCAAAGAGACTAGCACAAATGTGAAAGAGTGGGTGATTCGTCACACCAACAAATTGTCAATCAACATGTTGGGGAGTGTTGGAGGGCAAAACAAAGCGACATGAAGCCTTTTTTCATGATGGTAGAGGTGGAAGAGTTAAGGATGTTCCTGCACCATGCTTCAAGGGCCGAAGGCAGTACAAGGATACAAAAAGTTGGCAAATATTTTGGTTTTGTCCCTCGAGTGTGGTTCACTCAATTCACACCTTCTGTGGCCTTGCACTATTGGTGTGGAACGGTGCCAAGGGGACATGTTTAATGGTAGATGAGACATCTACCTTGGTTTCCTTAGGATTTCTTTTGGAGGGTATGGAGCACAAGGTGCCAAATGTGATAATGCCTCTTAGCAATGTGTGTCCAACTAGCAGAGAGGATGGTCACATCATTAGGTGGAGAGAGAAATTAAGTAAGGCAAATAAAGACTGTGTTGAGCATGCTTGTTAGTTGTTGCCAAGGGAAATTGTTCATGAGATGGTGGTCAACCATGGTGAGTCCCACATTTTTGGGATTGCAATAACAAAATAAAAAAAGACAAGGATTTCCTTCATTGTGAACTTATGTGAGTTTCATAGGTGCTCATGCCTAGATTTCACCTTGGACTTTATTGTTTTTTGTGCTCCTATTTGTGGCCTGAAGGTTTAATGATTGTCATATGCTAGTGTGTTTGGTTTAGAAGGTAAATAATGTGCTTATCTTGATGAAAAAAAGTATAGAAACAATTAATATTGCAAAATATCTTATTTTAGAATATTAATATGTGGAAGAATAAATGTGCATGATCAGCCCATTCATGCTCGATTTTGAGCATTGCTCACTCTAGGTTTGCTTGGTTTATAGTAATACCCATATTGATGCATGTGAATATTTTCATTTAAGTGTTTGTAATAACCTAATAGACCCTCTTCACCATTTGTAACACAAGTGAGAAATGAAGATATAGATTTAAAAGGAAGATTTAGGGTAGTACTATGATCCTTTGAATCCAAGGAACCGTCAAATCCAAATATTAATATTTCCCTTTGCATGATACTAGGAAGCTATTGTTGCATCTAGGCTACATTTATTGTAAAGAATCTTTGTCATAGCATACTCATTTACATGAACATGAAAATCCACCTATTTGAAAGACATGGGCTCATTCTCATCACATAGACTAGAAATGGCCAACGCATAACAATCTGATATATAAGAGGCACTATGAGAGCTTGTTGACTGAATATGACTAGTCAATGATGTATCCACCAACTCGTTGTCACGCAAAGCTTTCACTAGCCATTTTGGTATAGTCCTAGATTGTTAAATCTCTACTCTCTCATTGAAGTGCATCATTCTCATCTACATAAAAAATAGGCTAATTTGTGGTATCGTGAGAAACCTACATAGGTTGAAAGTCTACATTATTTGGTGCTACATGTGGCTGCATACCACTAAAAAGGGGCAATCAAGTGCCATACATATCTTGTGACATATATCTCTCTCTTTTGTACATGAAAGTAAAGATTGCACAACATCTTTCACAATTACAACATCATTGATATGACCAAGATATGCTTATTATGTGGGTTGTATAACTTGTAACATTTTCTTTCATTATTATATTCAATAAACATTCATTTCAAAATTTCTTACACTATTTCACTAGCATTAAAGTGTCATCTAAGCAACAAAAACATGTAAGTGAGCAATATATGTCCTTTTATCATGCCAAACCTCATATAGAGTGCTAGATTGCAATGCCTTAGTGGGACACCTATTTAGTACATAGGCTACACATAAAATAGTCTCAAGTTAGAAATATGAGGCAAAGCTAGACTCTTAATCATGCATCATGCCATCTCCATGGATGATCTATTTTTTCTGTCAACTACACCATTTTGATATGATGTATATAGCACTGTGCATTGATGTTTATGCGTCAAATTCCTTAGAGATATATTCCCCCCCTTTCCCCTTGATTTGAAGACAGAGAGTACCCACTTTACATCCTATCAAAGCTTAAGCCATGTAACAAACTCCTTGAAGCACAAAAAATAATTGTGACTTTGCTTTTAAACCATATACCCATTATCATGGTGTACATAATTGAAAGTCACAAAGTACAAGTATAAGGAGTTGCTAAAAGATATTTTTGTGACTTGGCTTTTAAACCATATACCCATACATCATGGTGTATATCAATGAAAATCACAAAGTACAAGTCTAAGGAGTTGCTAAAAGAGAGTATAAATACAAGTACATTGATGAAAGTTACAAGGTACAAGTATAAGTAGTTGTTAAAGAGGGTATTTGCATGGGACTAGAAATATCATTGTGCATAGGTTGTAATTTATCTCTAATTTATGAATAGTACTCATTGAACTATTTTTTAGAAATAAAGCATGATGTATTTTACTCAACATAAAGCCTTCACAAATGTATATCCTAGGTGGCTCAAGAGTAGATAATGAAGATACCATATCATATTTCTACAGGCATAACAAACTAGTAAAATTCATATGAGCAAAACATACACACCAAAGTTTTGCACATAAAAATGCTTTTGCAAATCTACAATTGCACATGCCATGTCTTCCACACATTTACCATAGCTATTGGCCTTGTACATTTGACCATATAGTAAATCGGATGGAATAAGTGTATCACCATAAGAGAGATCATGAATTGTACATCTTTCTTCAACAAACTTCACAATTAAGTTGAACTTGGCAAGCATTGAAAGTAATAGCAAATTTTTTAAATCTCTCATACATACAAAGCATCCATAAGTTGAAAGGACTCCAATCAAAAGTAGTCACAACATAATTCTTTCAAATCCCTTGAAAAAATAAGAGGAGTTATTAGCATATGTCATAGTAATATCCTATTACAAGAGAGCTTAAGAGAAGTGAATAGACTAAATAGAGAAGTAATATGCATTGTGGCATGACTGTCAAAGTATCACATAGCTGAATCCACAACATACATGCAAGAATAATGTAAAAAAGGGTCGTAACTACATTGTGCACTACATAACCACTCTATATTTTGCACAACATTTCCAAATTCTATCACAGGGGGAGGCACCTGCAACAATCATACTAGTCTCCTTCTTCTTGGTCTCTTTTGTAGCCAATTTAGAATAACCCTTAATGGTATGATCTTTTTCCTTACAACACTTGCAAAACGTCACTTGTCTCTTTTTCTTCTCATCCTTATTAGCCTTCTTTATCTAAATAGCATTCTCAATTTTCTTCTTACTAGCAACAAATGAAGCTTTTCTATTGCCTTTTTGATTAGACACAAAATCTCGGTTTATGACATATATAATGGACCTATTTTGCCAAGATTGTTGTTCTTGCAGCACAACAAAAACCAACTCATCAAATGACAAAGCATTTAGATTACCTTTTATAATCAAATGAAGGATAGATGTAAAACTATAATAAGAATCAAGAAGACCATTGAGAAAAATTTGTAGAAATTTGAGAAAAATCTTATCTACAATAATCAATTTCTCCTTAAGACATTTGAGCTTTTTCCAAAAAATAAATCCACAAAGTCACCTTCATTCATATGTTCACTCTCTAATTGCTTATGTAAGTAAGCAACATGGGCCTCATTTCTTCCCTAATACAAATGTGTAAGAGTCTTCCAAGAATCCTTAGTTGTTTCACATGGCTAAATACGTGGGATTGCGGTGGGTTTAACAAAAACTGTGATAAAATCATGAGCCTCTCCATCTTTTTCATCCCAATGAATCTACTTAGGAGTAGGTGGTGGTGATGATCTAGCATTAAAAAAGATTGAACTGAAATTTGTAGGATTCTCAATAGCACTATTTCTATTGCTTTTGCTACACTTGTAGCTTTTAAAACACTGGTAGGATGTCTCTCAATTCCATGTTAAAATGTTCCAAATCCCCTTTGCAACCAATACATGATGCATCATAAAGTTTCACAACATAGTCAATGGGAAAGATATGAAATATGACATTGTTTGTAATGTGCGCGTTTTTTGTAACGTGCTTGCCCTATCAACTGTCTAGACATGTTTTTAGCGGTCCATCGAGAGACAAGTCTAAGTGACGCTGCCCGGCACTCCCATGGAATGTTATGGGGTTTGTCGCCTTCCTGAGTCCACCTCGCAACGGAACATTAGCAGCATGAAATTTGGGTTCTTGGTGGTCAAGGTCTCCAGACAACATTTTGGCATCGGGGGTCTTGGACATCCTTTACGCAGAGATACCCAAGCCTAGACCCATGCCACACTTGGTTCAAAGAGAATGGGAAATGAGAGGGATGTGTTGCTCAACCTCTCTACCCGTAAAGCATAAGTCCCATTCTGGTCCCCTAAAATGGCATGAATCGGGGTTCTAACCTAGCAATTTCTAAGGGTCGACGGACGTCAATAAAACCTTTTGAGAAGCCTCCTAGTTCTGTGGGGCCACCCTACCATAGGACAGACTCGTCGAGGGTTCGGTCCACCCGCTTCCCTCAATAGGTATTCCTTAGTTATCTAATTAGGTCCTATCACATTTATGTGTGATATTTAAAATTAGCTTCCTTAATTAAGCCTTTTAGGGAATATGATTTGTTTGTGTAATTTATGGCACATACACAAATATAGAGCAAGCAATCCTTTGACAAACAAGTTCAAACAAATTCCTTAACTTATATTCATGTTAATCTTTGTCTCCTACCCATATAGGAGAAATTATGTATCCCTTCTGTCTAACAGAAGTACCCGGTCCAAATCACATGGCACCATAATTTCCATCCTTTATCTAGAATAGGATCTTCCAACACCATAGATATTGGGCTGCGATAGTCTTCAACTCTGTTCCGAGGACTAGGCAAAAGGTGTCCAGTGCTCCACCTAACTCCAAGCGACCTAGGAGTCAGACACAACTTTTGTGGTTGGCCTTTTCACCACTCGACCTTTGGCCCGTGAATCGAGCAGTGCCCTCTTAGGTTGAAGCACGGTGTGACCTTAAGGATGATCCACCCACACAAAAATATCCTTCCTTATCTAATCCAATTGAGAATCAAGCACAATCAAGGCAATCATCCTAATATTGTCTTCCAAGAAAACATTCCTTTATTCCCCATGGCAACTTGTCATCACTGACGACCCCTGCCATGCATTTACCATCAATCACAACCACTTGGAGTAATCATCCAAATCACAATCCAACAATTAGTTGAATGTACAAGCATTTAGGGTGTTGCTTGATCAACCAATAAAACTAAATCATATTTTTCCCAAACAATACAAGAATAAACACAATAACAATTCCATCGCATATTCGCTCTCCCTCCCTTGGGATCAAAGAACGATTCTATGCAAATTTTACTTAACACTTGTATGCACAATTTTTAATATCATTCTTTTTATAATTATGGCATTCATAACCCCTGATCGATTCTTCCTTGATTGCTCTATCAATGAATAAGCCATATGCATCTAGGTGCAATTGACTTTCCTTGATACATGCACTTCGCAAACTCCATCTTTCGAATATTTGCGATGGATTTATCCTTTTTAATAACCCATTCTCATGTAGCATAGTACAAGACCTAATGTATCTCATGCAAGAATCAAAGCAAGCATCTAAAAATTTGGAAATATATTACTTATATCCAGTACCGTAGTTGTATTGGCGGTGATACCCTCGCCCGGAGCTTTCTTGCTGGTTATGGGATTGCCATTCACACGTGACATTCTTCGCTTGGGGACCATTGTCCGCAAATAGATTCGAGAGATAAGAATGAGGAATGGATTTTGAGATGGAAGAGTACAAGAGAAGGTGGCTCAGTCGAAGATCAAGATAGGGGGAATTGAGCTAACTCTCTCCCGTGCAGCCTCTTGGGGTAATCCTCTCTCTCTCTCTCTCTCTCTCAAGCTTCTTCTCATAATATCTTGGAGAGGTATCCTTCTACCTCTCTCTCACTGCCTCTCGGGGTCTCCTTGTGCTTCCTTGTGCCTCCCATGCCTCATATTTATAGCTAAACAAGAGAAGAGGGGTTGTGGCTGAGAAGAAGAGCTCTTTGTGGAGAGGATCTTGGAAAAATAAGTGATTTGATACTCAAATCATAAATCTGATGGTTCCATTGGCTCCAAAAGGGGGGTAAAATCCCAATACACTTGCTTAGAAATCTTTCAGATCACTTCTTCTTTTTCTCCCTGTTTGAAGTGCTGATTATTGTCTGTAAATTGAGATCGCGGTGCGCATGATTTTGCCAATCTCTCTTTTTTTTTCTTTTTACAAAACTAGCCAAAACATCACTTGCCTTTAAAAAAAATGACATAAAAAAATCTCCATATCTTTTTAGGATAATATCTAAAATATGCTAGTTTTTGCCCAAAAATTAATTTTGGACAATCCATACTATACACATTAACAATAGTGATTAATATGGCTCACAACTCTCGTTCACGTTGTAACTTCCATGAAGGGTTGCTACGGTCCTTGTCAATCCAAGAAAAATATTGGATTACAACTCTCGGTTTTTAAAAATATATATATTTTTAATTAAATAAAAATTATTAGTGTAATATCTCCGCACAATAAAAGTTAGTTGGTTGGTTCGAAATTTAGCTAGTCAATTAATAAGTTAGTAAGTTTACTAAACTAAAGACTAATTAAGCTAAAAAATAACTAACATTAATTGTTAATAATTTTTATTTAATTTAAAATATTTTATTTAGAAAAATCAAGAGTCGTAAATTCGATATTTTTCTCGGATTGGCAAGGACCGTAGCCACCCTTCACGTAAATTGCAACGTGAACGAGACTTATGAGTTATATTAATAACTAGGTTAATGTGTATAGTTTGGATGGTCCAAAAATATTAGATTTTGGGCAAAACTAGTATATTTTAGATACTTTAGATATTATCCTAAAAAAAGATATGGAGATTTTTAGAAATTGGATGTCATTTAAAAGAAAAGACAAGAGATATTTTAGTTAGTTTGGAGATTTTATAAAAAGAAAAAAATAAAGAGAGGATTTGCGAAATCGCGCGCGCCGCGATCGCAGTACACATGCAGTGGACAACACTTCGAACAGAGAAAAGAAGGAGTGAACTAAGAGCTTTCTAACCAAGTGACTTAGATTTTTACCCCCCTTTTGGAGCCAATGGAGCCATCAGATTTATGATCCGAGCATCAGATCACTGATCTTTCCAAGATCCCCCTCCACAAAGAGCTCCACTTCTCAACCACAAGCCCTCTTCTCTAATTCACTATAAATATGAGGCATGGGAGAGGCATAAGGAAGCATAAGGAGATCTTGAAAGGCTGCAAGAGAGAGGGAGAGAGAGATATACCCCTCCAAGAGATTGTGAGTGAGAGCTTGAGAGAGAGAGAGAGAGAGAGAAGAGTCACCCCGAGAGGCTGCAAGGAAGAGAATTAGCTCAATTCCCTCTATCTCGATCCTCAACTTAACACCTTCTCTTACGATCTCCCATCTTGAATCTATTCCACCTTCTTAATCTCTTGAGTCTACTTGCGGACGATGGCCTCCAAGCAAAGAATGTCGCGTACGGATGACAATCCTGCATTCTCGCATGAGATACATTAGCCCCATACTACGACGCACGAGTATAGGTCATGGGAAAGGATAAATTTCATCTCACCTACTCAAAAGATGAGGTTCGTGAAGCGCATATATCAAGGGAAGATAATTGCACCTAGCTACATATGACTTATTTGCTGGTAGATAAATTACAAGGAAGAATTAGTCAAGGGTTGCAAATACCATAATTACTAAAAGAATTTGACATTGAGAATCATGAATAGAAAGTACTAGTTTAAAGTTTAGATACTTCAAAAGTACTTAGCCTAAGAGCCCAAATATTAAGAAAAACTAGATTCTAGCTCAATGTAAGGCCTGTTGGAGTCTAATTACTTGAGATCATCTCGCACTTATCTTATCAAGTATTTACACGTTATGCCTATAACATGTTTGATATATGAGGATAATTTTCTAGTTGCCTCATGACTTGACTAAGAGCTAGTACAAGAAATTGATCATAGGGGTTAAAACTAGGATGTCTTGAGATCCGTTGGATAATGATGACTTTTGCTAATCCAAATTCAGGGTTGGGTTATCAATCAAGGTAAGTGACCTATAGAACTTACATCATGAATAGTGTTTGAACCCTTAACATATGCCCTAGCCGAAGGAAGAAAGTGTTAAGAACATTTTTGCATAGTATTGCTCTTAGATCCCAAGGGGGAGAGCAAATACGCAATGAGGAATATTATATCATCGACTCTTGCATTGTTTTGGAAAGAATGCGATTGGTTTTGTTGATTGATCGAACAACATCCTAAATGTTTTTACATTCAACTGGTTGTTAGTTGTTGTTTGGATGATTATTCCAAGTGCTTGTGATTTATGGTAAATGCATGGCAAGGGTCTGTGATGACAAGTCGCCATGGGAATAAAGGAATGTTTTCTTGGAAAATGATATTAGGCTGAATGCCTTGTTTGTGCTTGATTCTTAAAGGATTTAATTAAGGAAGGATATATTGCACGGGTGGATCACCTCCATGGTCGCACCGCGTATTAACCCGAGAGGGCACTGCTCGATTCATGGGCCGAAGGTCGAGTGGTGAAAAGGCCAACCACGTGAATGATGTTTCGCTCCTAGACAGCTTGCAAGTCAGTTAGAGCTTTGGACACCCCTTGCTAAGTCTAGAATGGAGTTGAAGACCTCTGTGGCCCCCAACATCTGGACATGTTGGGAGATCCTATTCTAGATAAAGGATTGAGTTTGTGGTGCCATGTGAATTGGACCAGTTACTTCTGCAGGGCAGAAGGGATACTTCTGTTGGACAGAAGCAATACATAATTTCTTCTGTATGGGCGGGAGACAAAGATTAACTTGAAGATAAGTTAAGGAACTTGTTTGATCTTGTTTGTCAATAGATTGCTTTGCTCTGTTTTCGTGTCTGTGCTATAAGTTATGCGAACGAACCCTGTTCCCTAAAAGGCTTAATTAATGAAGCTGGCTTTAAGTGTCACACATAAATGTGGTAGGACCTAATTAGAAAACTAAAGCTATTTAAGGGAAGCGGGTGGGCGGAACCCCCAACGGGTCCGTCCTATGGTAGGGTGGTCCCAGAGAACTGGGAGGCTTCTCACAAGCTTTACCGTCTTCGACCTTAGAAATTGTTAGGATAGAATCTCGATTCATGCTGTTTTAGGGGACCGGAATGGGACTATGCCCTATGGGCAGAGAGGTTGAGCAGCGCATCCCTCTCCTTTCCCATTCTCTTTGAACTAAGTGCGGCATGGGTCTGCTTCGGATTGGGTATCTTTGCGTAAAGTAAGATGTCCAAAATTCGATGCTAGAATGCTAATAGGAGACCTTGACAACTAGGAACCCGAATTTCAGGTCGATCCTAGTGGGTTCGGTCGTGAACGTTCTGTTGCGAGGCGGATTTGGGAAACCCTAGGCGACAAAACTCAGAACATTCCCTGGGAGTGCCAGGCAGCGACGCTTAGATTTGTTTCTCAATAGACCGCTAAAAGAGTGCATGGGAAGCCGATGGGCGGGCACCTCACAGTTAGTTATTAACGTTACTTAGTTTTTACTTTAGTTAGTCTTTAGTTAGTAATCTTACTAACTTATTAATTGGCTAACTAACTTTTAAGCTAACCAACTAACTTTTAATTGCATGGAAATATTACATTGTTACCAGCCATGGTGACCACACTATTGATTGGGATGTAGAAGTTGCAAGTATAAAGGAAAACGTGCACAAAGCCAACAAGTGCTATATAGCATGGTATAAAGAAGATCAAAAGGGCTCTTGCTTACATAAATTGACTATTGTCAAAATTCTATATAAAAGGATGAAATAGTCTATGCAGTATTGGTACTAGTGCAAATATAGACCGAAAGGAACATGAATAATAAATATGATGATGCCAAGCCTTGTGGGATTATCCTAGTTTTTTTCAACTTGCAAATGCTTGTCGAATCTTATCCCAATATAAGGAAATCAAATGGAGGGTGTTGATGAGTCTACCCAAGAGATCACTAATAATTATTATATCTAGGGTTGCAAGATTGCAAGTACACAGCTTTGAGAAGAAGAAACTTGAGAGAGCATAACTCAAAAAGTATTAAGAGATATCAATAGAGAAGATTTACAAAACTAAGTATACCCTAAAAATGAATAGATATATATACATGGATGGTGGGAAAAACCCTTTTAAGGAGGAAAAAAGTGCCCCATAGGTCTTAAGTGTGTTCACACATGTCATTGCCAAAATATGGTAACAAGAGCTAGTTGACATTTAAATTCTACATTTGATCACACATGACATTTTTGTATTTTTCCATTCACTAATCTCATCATTGGCGAATATTAATCATATGGACCATTTTGATGCACTTTTTGTTCTAATGGATACATGTTAGAGAATATGCAAGCCACCTGAAACCATTGCTATATCATTACAACCAATCTCTCTCTTAATGCATGTTGAAATATGACGAATCCACAAATAGATAGGAAATAAAATAGCTATATCATATGTGTATCAATTATGTCACCAAAATAAGTGAAATAGAAGCCTTAAAGAAATGATCTTGTAATAATTCCTTTGTTTTAGATATAATACATCTTAAAATTCATCCCAAAATTTCCTTAATATTGCTAATAAAAAGTCAACCAGGTTGTCTTAAACATGTTAGTAGAAGTATATAGTATCCAACAAAGGAAATCTATATCATACTACTTAGGGCCAATGTCCAAGTCTAGGATACTTATTGGTTTCTCCATTTCATTGTCACCAAAACCATTATAGCACATAGATGTATTTAGGACAATTGACTCACAAAATACTTCTAGCCATATACAACCTCATATAATGTAACAACTAGCCAACTCATTTTGAATTGGAATATGATAGAAAAACTTTTTGTTTAGCGGAATTGAAATTAGCATCCTCACATCTAGTCGTTATACAATGTCTTAAGGATGTGTTAGGGGTAAAGGCAGCTGTGCCTAATTGCCATTATATTCATTATACAGATAGTACTTGCACATCGGTACACTATAGGTGGTGGGTGCCATCACTGTCACTTCATTCTTTATTCTTTTAGTGACATTTAAATAAGGGAAGCCCGGTCACACTGTGACTGTTGGATTTTCCACATCCTATGTCTCTTGCTCTTGCTCTCTTGCTCCTTCCACCATAGCTCTTTCTTCCACTCGTGTGCTTCCACTCAAAACTTCCCTCTTCAATTGCTATCAAAGCAAAGACCGAGGAGCTCTTCCCTTTAGTTTGTTTCAACTCGTATCAATACCTACAATAGTTCATTTTTAGGGTAGCCATGGATTCTTCTCTCAAGGTACACACTTGATGCTCTGCCTCTTTCTAGCTTGTTAGGCTTCTTCCAGGCCTTGAATAGGCTTAGTTGAGTAGTATTGAGTTCTCTCCCCACCCCATTTAATTCAGCAAATACACTATCAAGGACATTTCGCAGTAGTGTGATTTTCACCTACTAATGCGGTCCCATTATTGCTCCATTTCACCTCATCTCCAGCTTGTCAAACTTGCTCCCAGCCTTGGGCAATTAGTTGCTATCGCATCTTGCATCTTTGGCATGAGATTAAACATCGATTGGAGCCCCTAAACCTCTATTATCTACTATATACAACATCAAAATTGCTATTGATAGGTATGTGATAGCTTGTTCTCAATGTTTAACATGCGTACATGCTTCCTTTGATGCCTCTCTAGTGTTTGGATTCTTCAAAGATGCTTAATTGATATCTTGAGGTGATAGTGGATTGGATTTGAGCTTGCATTGGCTTAGTTTTACCAGAGCTTTCACTATTGTAATATAGTGGACAATAAGCACTTGTTTGGGAAGCTTTATGCCTATTGTTTTTGGATGTTATTTGGATGCTTCATTTGGTCTATTGATGTATGCCATTGATGATCTACACTTGGATATGTTATTGAAAGGTTTTGAGCTTTGATTTTGAGCTTGGAAACATTCATCTTAGCTATGGCTACATGTCTTTATTACTTTAGTGGCTTCTATAGCTATGGACTTGAAGACTCTACAGGGTTTTATGCTCTCGACTTATGCTTCATGTATCTTGGATGCTTGGATGGCCATGTACTTGATGTTTGAGCTTGCATTTCTCATTTGGCATTTAGTTTTGTTCTAGTGGGAATTACTTATGTTACTTGGATACTTTGCATTTGAGCAAAGATTTGGGTTTATACATTTGAGCTTTCTTCAGTGAGATCTTGGGACTCACTTGAGTTATCTTTATGCTCTTTGGATGCTATTTGGATGTAGCCATTGCCTAGCGGGCTGATTGGATTCATGTTGTGAGTTGGCAACCTATCTCTATCAAGTTGTTGTCAATGATGTATTCATCTTGCTTGGCTATGTATTGAGCTTCTTTACACTTGCTCAATTAGTTTTATATCTGGCAGTTCTCTTCAGCTATCTTGAGACCTGTTACATACATGACAATTATGCCTATTTTTTTATGTATCTCTCTTTGACAAATTGAGTTTGATAATTCTCAGTATTGATTGTATACTTAATGATTGCTAATGGTTTGTACATATCCCCCTTCTTGTAAGATATACCTAGAAATTGTTCAGATTAACTTTTATGCTCACACTTGGATTTGGGTTTTACTGTTGTCCTTATTTTCAGCTTGCTATAAATGTAGGTTTATGCATCATTTATGAAGGCACATGCCTTGAGTTGACAATCATTCTTTGACAGTTAGTGGTCAATCCTACTCTTTGTAGTTTTTCCTTTGCTAATGGCTGTGCCTTTGGATTGTTTTGATGTCATTTACAATCGCTTGTTTGTCTTGGATTGTGCTTTCATTTCTTGCATTATGGCTAGTGGATTGAATGACAGTGCTAACTTCAATATTTAGAAGTTGGATAGCACCAAGTAAAGCTATTAGAAGGCACAAATTTGGTAAGTTCTAGTGTAGAAATTGCATATTAGGCCATTGAGACATGAGGGTGTAAAGCCTAAATGCTTTGATGTAAAGGATTGGGCTAAATTGGATGAGTTATGTAAATCTACAATCATTTTGTCACTCTCTAAGCAAGTCTACTATAATGTTGTCTCTAATGGGCAGACCGCCTAGTAGTTATGGGATAAGATTCATAATGTCTATGATAAGTAGACCTTGCCTCTCAGATGTATTGGCTAAAGCAACTCATGGATCTTTGTATGAAGGAGGGGGCTTCCATGTCAGACCACTTAAATGAGTTTCATTCTATTTTCAGCCACTTATCTTCAAAGGGATTGAATTTAAGGACACCCTTTCTCTTTTGTTCTTGTTGGTTACATTTTGTATCGCTATGTGTCCAAATATGCTTGCTCTGCGCTGATGGGTTGAAATTGTTGGATGTAGAGGGTGCACTCTTGGATGAAGATGTTAATAGAAAAAATGTAGATGCTTCTCACCCCTCTCATGATTTGACAGTTAGTGGCAATAATGGTAGGAGCGGTAATGATTGTGGTAGGAGAGGCTCTCAGAAGTCTCATTCTTAGACTTGCAGGAAGTCCCGTGGCCATAAGTCCACATTGGCTTGTCACTATTGTAGGAAGTAGCATCATATTCGACCACAATGCCATAAAAACGGTGATAAAAAGCATAAAGAAAAGGAAAAGGGTAAAGTATAGGAAAAGAATGATGATTGCAACATTTTCATTAGCAAGCTAAGAGTCAAGATTGAAGATATTAATATCATGTAGACTGATTCTGATGATGGCTACATACTTGCAGCTTCTTCTCTTAATGTTTTGTAGTTGATCGATGCCTCATCCACCTATGCTCAATGTTGGATGATTGATTTAGGGGCTTCATTTCATTTCACCCCTCATTGAGAGTAGTTCCACTCCTACCGTAGCATGATAGGATCTGCCAGATTAGGTAATGACTCAGCATTGAATATTGTTGTATTAGAGATGTCCAGCTTTAGGAAGTATGTTTACTTTGCATGATGTATTGCATGTTTTGGCCTTGAATAAAAACCTACTTTTGGAAAGTGTTGGCTATGTTCTAGCATTGGCTCAATTTTTTTGAGAACCAATTTGGATATAGGCTAAAATGCTTATGATCTAACAATGGGGTTGAGCATCTCTCTAAAGACTTTGAGTATTTTTGTGATGAGAGGGGTATTAAGTATCAGTTGACCACCTTGTATACCCCACGTAGAATGGTATGGGTGTGTGGATGAATAGAATAATTCAAGAGCAAGTTCATAATATGCTTAGACATGTAAGCTTACCACACCATTCTTGGACTGAGGTAGTTACTAATACCATATATTTGATTAATCAATCCCCATGAATTGGACTATCAGGATGTTGAGGAGGTATGGTATGGAAAAACCTCCATCATATGCTCATTTGTGTATCTTTGGTTGTGAAGCTTTCTGCCATGTTCCCAAGGACAAGTGCAATAAGCTAGATCCTAAATCCGTGAAATGCATCTTTCTTGGTTATGGGGATGTAGGCAAGATTGGCTATCACCTACAGAATTCTTAGGCTTGTTAGAAAGCAGAGTTGCAGCATTGGAATGTGTGCACAAGAGGGAGAAAGAGGCTCAAAGTACAAGAACAAATTCTTGTTTAATAAGTTGCTTAAGGTACAACTTGGGTACACTCTATGTCACTCTTGATAGTGACCCATAGGCTGTTTATATAGCCTCTGCCAAGCTAGGGTTAGGGTTTTCCTTGCCCCTAGGGCTATTCACACCCATCTGCCCTCATACTCCCTTGCTTATAGTGGGTTCCTATGCCTATCTTCTAACACCCCCCCTCAATGCCAGGGTGGCATTGGATTACAAGGCATGTAGGATATCCCCCCTCCCCCTCGTCGGGATGCCTTTATAAATCAGGCTTACAAGAGTGTTCTAGGTAGATGATTTAAAGAGTCAAAACAGTCAATCTTCAGATGGATTGGAGGCATAGTTGGCCACTAAATCATTGGGTACATCAGGAGGGTTGGGGCATTTACTAGTGATATGCCCTGTCTTCTTGCATTTGTTACATTTTATTTTCTCGGGATACTTCTTCCAATAGCTGTTTACAAGATGTCCTTTTTTCTTACAGAAAGAACATCTAGTGAAAGTTGTATCTACCAATACTTGATCACGGGAAGTTGAAGATGCCTAACTATTGCTGCTTTCTTTGTGGTTCCTCTTTTCTTCATCCAAACAGGATTGAATGGTACTAGCCAATGAAGGATCTGGAATGTTGGTGAGAGTGGTTACAAGAGTAGGAAACACCTGTTTTATAGCTTTTAGGAGAATAGCAATAGCATCTTCTTCATGTATTGGAGCTTGTAAAGAGGCAAGCTATGCCATAAGTCCCTTCATGTGAGAGATGAATTTTCCCAAATCTTCTCCTGATCTATATTCAAAGCTAAAGAATTCAATTTTAAGAAAGATTTTAGTATTTTTACCAGTGGCTCCATAGAGCTTTTCAAGCTCATCCCATTTTTCTTTAGCAGTGTTTAGTTGATCAACATGATGAATCAGGGACTCATCTAAGTGTAACATTATGATTGCTTGGGCACGTTGGTCATCCTCTGTATCAACCAGATTTGCAGAGTTTACAACTCTAGTGCCTTGAATGAGAGGCCAATACCCTCTCTCCATCATTTTGTACTTTATAAGTACATGCCATGGGTGGAAATCTTTGCCATCAAACTTTCGAATTTGAGGACGGACATCAGCATATGCTGTGGCCATTGGGAAGGTCTTACCACTTGTTATGACAAGGGTAGTGTCTAGTCCCTTACAAATTTTCCACTGAATGCCGAAGCAAATCAGACAATTTGAAATCAAAGTTGCAATGAAGAGAAAGGCTGAAAATCATACAGATGTAATATTTCAAGGTATGATTGTGGTGGTCCTTTCTTATGTGCAATCTTCTTCTGAGGTTTAATAGTCTTTTTAGGTTTTAATGAAGTAAACCTAGACTGGACTTCAGGCTCCTCCTTGTGGTATGGCTTAGTGGATGAAGCTTGTGTTGGACAAGGTTGGTCTATGATCTCAATGCTTGTTGCTGATGATTCCGAGGAGAGTATAATGACACTCATCCTTTTGATTTCATTGACCAGTGTGCTTGACACAAAGTCACTCAAGATATGCAATACTCTTCTAGTGTATGATGGTCTATGTGTTTATAATTGTACACATAACCTTACAACAATATAAGAAGAGGAAGTTGACAAAATAACACTCACTAGATTTAGTAAATACCCAGCAAGCAAATAATTAGATGATTAATGATTAGTGTTTAGAAACACTAATGTCAAGCTTAGTGAAATGCTTGAATGAAAGCAGGTTGGAAGTCGGCTTCCCAATGCACTTAGTGATGTCCATCGAGCATATCTGAGAGCTTTTAGATTTCAAATAAGCTTCAGAGAAGATGCTTTAGTGATTAGAATCACTGTTTAATAAAGCTCAGAGTGAAAAAAGTGAAAAATGCCAAGCTTAGAGCTTACTGGCTATGGATACCACAGGATACACAGTTAGGGTTTTTCAGAGATCTCTCTCTGTAGGGCAAATTTCCAGGAACCCTTGTAGATGAGGATAGCCCACTAGGGGGGGCTATCAAAGCCCCAAGATGGTTGCTGGAATCGCGTCGCCTGTTGCTGTGTACACAGTAGTATGAATTCCGCGCTGTCAGAAAACTGCTCCTGTTCTGGAAAACACGCAATGCCGGGCTCAGTCGTGGACAATGTTGGGGGCAAACTTGACGAAGAGTTGCGCCCTGATGTGGGAAGAGATCTCCAAAAGAAAGCAGGAGCTGATATGGCCTCCTTTGTCCTCCCCAATTCCTCCATCAGAGGTGGGTCTGTTTTGGCTATGGAGGCAAGAGGTAAAAGATGAAGATGATAAACAATCATGTGCACTTAGTGAGGCTGAGGGTATAGGAAGTTGAGGGGATCAGAGGAGGCTCTGATACCATGTTAGAAAGCAGAGTTGCAGCATTGGGATGTGTGCACAAGAGGGAGAAAGAGGCTCAAAGTACAAGAACAAATTCTTGTTTAATAAGTTGCTCAAGGTACAACTTGGGTACACTCTATCTCACTCTTGATAGTGACCCATAGGATGTTTATATAGTCTCTGCCAAGCTAGGGTTAGGGTTTCCCTTGCCCCTAGGGCTATTCACGCCCATCTGCCTTCATACTCCCTTGCTTATAGTGGGTTCCTATGCCTATCTTCTAACAAGGCTCGGAAGGTCATTCACAACTATGATGTTATTTTCCATGAGGAGAAGATGCATAAGTAGCATGAGCAGGTCATTGAGGCACACATGGTGATATCTTGGACTCAAGCCATGGTTCAAGTCCTAGGGGTAGTTCAAGGCTAGTTTATTGATATGGGACATTGCATGGTACTCAAATAACCTTACACTTTAAAAAAGAAGATCATTGGATAGGGTTCTATTGAATTTGATAGCTCATGACAATCATTCCTTTCAAAATTCAAGATGAGAATAGATTAGGGTTCCATCAAGGCGATAAATTCTAAAGAAAAAGAGTGGTAGGCTACAATGCCATGTGTGACCAATGTATAGTCCTTATTGGTGGCTAGTGCACAAAGTGTTAATATAATCTCATGGAAAATGATTTTATATCGTGTTGGATGTGCTTTGCTAACCGCTCTATTGATACGAGTGGTTACCCACCTAGTTGTGAGAAACATTTTGATAGTTTTCTCATATATAATACTAGTTCCAATCCTACCTACATACAAAATGTTTTGTAGGACCCTTACATAGTGGATTTGATTAATGGCTCTAGCTAACATCCATGTTTTTCCAATCCATTAAAAAAATAAATTAAAAAATTGAATTATTTATGGGATAAAGGGAACTGATTCCTTTGAATACGCCTTAATCTAAGAATGTTAGAAGTATTGTTAAGATGGAACATTGATCAACTAAAAGATGG
Organism: Lygodium microphyllum; assembly: GCF_053477565.2. Classification (NCBI taxonomy): domain Eukaryota; kingdom Viridiplantae; phylum Streptophyta; class Polypodiopsida; order Schizaeales; family Lygodiaceae; genus Lygodium; species Lygodium microphyllum. The sequence goes on from NC_141151.1 coordinate 77,311,874, forward strand.
TGACTCTCCTTGGACTAAAACACATCCAAGTACACTTCTTTAAATAACTCACAAGAAGAACTCCACCTCTTTGGGTGAGATTATCTTTGTGTGAATGGATATAGCCCCTTATCCACCTTATTCAGGATGTATGGTTGATTGATTTCTTTTATGACCTCTATTTCTTATATGGCATTATGCCAAAAATGAATCCTAAATGATCAACATTGGCAACTAAGGAATTTGGCTAGAAGGTTTGTAAGATATAGATTTCTCCTCAAGTCTATTAAGGAAAGTAAGAACATGGCTAGAGATGTGGCCAATCTAATAGTGAGCACAACAAATGAAGAGGTGAGATGAGTGAAATTGTACTTGAAGCACTCCACTAATGGTCCTCTCATTTGATCAATGCACTCATTTGATTTACACATTGCACTATAAATCTCAATAGGCTTCTACTTTTCAAATCTTATGTTAGATGATATGGGTGACATGACCCCCTATGTACTAATACACTCAACTAAGACCAAGGCAAATAAGGTGCAAGTGAATATAATGCTCAATCACTGATCATGTGCAATGGTTTCACTACATTATTCTCAAGATTGTATGATAGTGGGGACACACGCACGCACGCACGCACGCACGCACGCACACCCCCACCCACCCACACGCACATGCACGTGCACGCGCACGCGCACGTGGAGTCTCTTTGTCTCTCTCTTTGTTTGTTTCTCTCTCTCTCTCTCTCTCTCTCTCTCTCTCTCTCAATGATTGATACATGGAAAAAGAATCAAGTGTACATAAGGCCATTAGCAAAGCATGGCACTCCCATGTGATTGAAATCATTAAACCTCAAAGAGGGCCAACATGCCAATCTAGTATCATTGAAAAATTGAAAACATGGTTGATACTTTTATTTTTCAGTCACACCAACAATGAGTAAATTGATCATTCTGACCCTTACAATAATTAATTATTTCCCTTTATGATAATTAATTCCCATTGTGAAGCACTTTTTAGACACTTGAAAAGGAGATGAAAAAGGTGCAATAACACTTGATTTGGCCACAATGGAGGCAAGAGGCATTAGTTTTGTGTCGCATGGTAGGAAAGATCTAGATGGTTTTAGTAGCTACAAGTGTGTGCTTTTAGGAGGATGTGTTTTGAGTCTTTCCCCGTTGTTAGTAAGGTTTTCCTTGGAACCATGAGTATTTATGTTGGGTTTTTGAGTCAAGGTAGGACTATGGGTGATGCAAGACTTGGATATTTGATAATTTGAGTTCAAGGATAGGTGTATCATCATGAAGTTGGATTTGATAGCATAAGGGTGTAGTTTTATTGTATTCAAGCTCTTTTGGCCATTCGAGATACGAGATGGGGGTATTTAATTTTTAGAGTATCTACATGACTTGTCTTGATCATGATTACAACAATGATTTACATGCATGCGCTCTTGAGATATAGAGTCAAGATGATAATGGGGACAAGGTTTAAGACACATAATCTTCAACGTCATGTGAATTAGGGCTTACACCTCATGGATGGGAATAGGAATATGAAGGGGGGCTAAGGCTTTTGTTAAGTCCCTTAATATTCAACCATTAAAGTTAAGACACTTTATGTTTTTTAATGATGCCTTTTTTTTCAAATACATGGAGGTGATGCCATTGATGAGGGAGGTTAATGTGGTTAGGGGGCAACGATTTACATGATTTCACTCATAAATATATGTGCATATCACGTGGATTCAATATGATGCATGTTTCAAATATCATCTTTATAGTGAGTTTATATATAGAAGGGTGTCATATATAGGGGTTATTTATAAATTGAATAAATAACGTGTGTGTTTCATTTAGGGAAAATTCATTGATAAGGGTATTTACAAATAGGGCTTGGATGCATGTGATATAGAGTGTATAAATATAGTGAACTCTGTGAGTGTCAATCATCCTTGGAGATTTTGAAAAGAACCCATGAACAAGAAGACAATTCTAAAGATGAAGAAGTAAGCTAGGACAAGGAGGGTGACAAAAATAAAAACCAAGAGGATATTGACAAGGGCAACAACTCTACTAATGAGAAAGGTGACAATGATGATGGTGAGACCAAAAATATTGAGGGAAACAATGGTGGTGGAGATGAAGATAGGGAGAAAGAGGACCGAAATATTGATCGGTTCCATAGTGAGGTAGATGGACCTAAGGCATTGAAATCACAACTAAAGGACACTCAATAGGTAGCAAGGGCCCCATGCAATATCCCAAGCTACATACCAAGCAACCTGAAGTACTTCCTCCTCTTGCTCCTCAACTAGCCCTCATCATTGCTCTGCAAACAACTAAACCTAGTTGAGTAGTCCCAGCCTTAGCTCCCACATTAGCCTTCACTAGTGCATGATTGTTGAGAATAATGAAGTCCAACCAGATGAGTCTTGGTGAAACCTAAAGCACTTCCTCCTCTTGCCACTCAACTAGCTCCGTGCAATGCCCCTAGATACATATACTAGGTAACCTAAAGCACTTTCTCCTCTTGCTCCCCAACTAGCCCTCATCATTGCTTTGCAACCAAACCTAGCTAAGTAGTCCCAACATTGGCTCCCACCTTCTTTAGCGTACAATTGTTGAGCATGATGAAGTCCAATTGGATGAGTCTTGGGGAATAGGTTGAAGAGGAGAAAAGTTTATCACTTAGCAATCCTCATGAAAATACGCAAGTACTTGAAGAGCAGAGCTATTGATAAGGAAAGTGATCTTTTCTCCTATAATAAATGAAATTATTTGGTCTCATGGAGATTTGTTTCACATATAAGAACTAGCATTGGAGGCTATCTAGGAAGCCTTGAAAGCTAACCTTGTTAGCCTTTTTGAGGATGCATGCTTGTGCGTAATTGATGCCCAATGAGTTATTATTATGCCAAGAAGTGTAATTAGCCAAAAAGCTAAGAGGGGATAAAAATTAGAGATGCCAAGTATTTAGAATTTTTGTAGATGTCCAGTATAGCGCAATGCATTGTGTATGCTTTAACATGCAATGTAAATTTTTTAAAACTAAATATCAAATATGGCATAGTGTATTTTCTTATGATGGTGTATCTAGTAAATTCGATTTGGTATATTAAAATCGAATGTTACTCAAATATGCTATAGCTAACTAGGACGGACACTTACTTATAGAAGCAACTCAATATGTACAAATCTAATCCCATAAATTTTTGGATATATTTGATAATTGAGTGCACTTCTCATAGGTTGGTTGGTAAAATGAAGCATGCATACATCTAAGTAATGAAGTAAGGTAGTAATTTTGAAAATGGAGTTTAAAAAAAGTTATCTCAAGTCTTTGGATGGCTACACTTGCTCTAAAATACCAAAAACCACAAAAAAAGCCCCAAGAGACATCCAAGCATGTTGGCACTATTGTCTTGCCAATCCATATGCTATGGCAAGCCAGGGTGCTGGGAGGCCTCATGGGGCATTTTATAAGTATTTTATGGACCTTTTTGGTATTTAGAGCAATTCTAGTATTTCTTAGCCCTACTTGGTATTTTAAAGCAATTGTAGGCTATCCAAACACTCAAACAATATGTTTTCCACCTCTTTTTTGTAATTTGTTTTTCTTATCACTGGTTACGACTAATATTGTTACCACACTTAACACGTAAATTTGGCTCATAAAAAACTTAAATTTGACTCAAAAAAACTTTAATATAATACTCATCTTAAGCATACAAAAATGCAAAATATTTACAACATAGAGAGATTACATAGAAAATTTATTTTTATTAATAAGCATATTACAAGATGTATTTTTTCCAAGGCTCATGTGATTTTTGGGTAATATTACAAAGTATATTTCACCTTCAAGTGATTCTTTCATGGGCCTACTTGCATCACTTCCTAGTCCCACCACTTTGCTCCATAGTCCCCTTGCTCACCCCTACGTTCCTTTTGATAGCCACGACCTATAGCGCCCTTCCATATGGACGTGTGCTAATAAATACATGCTTCACCAGGTCCTTCACAATAATTATCTTGTGCACATTTAAAGTGATGGTGGAATCACATAATACATTTGACATTGCATTCAAAATGGAGAGTTGGGTCCATGTGTTCAACTTGAGGGGTTATTTGAAAAAATATATATGTATCATACAAGTTCAACAAAAGGGATTTTTCAAATACCATTTTTTACACAATCTTTACATATAGCAGGGTTCTATATATAGGGGTTATTTACAAAAGATTGAATAAAAAAGGGTGTTTCTATTTAAGAAAAATTCACAAATAAGAATAGTTAAAAACAAGCATTGAATGCACGTGGTACAAAGGGTATACTTATAGTGAATTCTGATAAAAGTTGTAATGCTATATCCTATTTTTCCGCTACAAGATGTGTTAAGTTGTATGTATGAAATGTTGGTATGTGAGCACTCACCTTAAATTCTAGCTTCCTCTAGCCTTGAGGTGTCTTGGGTGTTGTAGTGGATTAGAGTTCCTATTGGTCTTTGGGTCTAAGCTAGTGTTCTATTTCTCTCTCTTTTAGCTCATGGCAACATCTCTCCAACATGAGTCACATATGAGAAAATGCATCATGCATGCCCCTAATGATTATTAAATTCCATAGGTGCCACCTTCACACACCACATCAGGTATAACACGTGTAGTCATGTAGTAAGTGCATTATTAATCGTGCAAGGCTTTGATAACATCAAGAATTTAGGTTACCGAGTGAACCCACTTGGCTTGAAGGGTATGTGAGTTACTATATCCAAAGGCCTCTAGTTCAAAACCCATAATGGGCTAGCTATGTGGCATCTTATTTGTCGAGGAACTATGACCTAGTGAGTGAAAATTTTAGGTTTCCAACCAAAAATCTTAAAATCTATTGTATTGAAAAGAAAAAGGGATTTGGATAAAGGTGGCCAATAATGAGACATTTAATGGTGATTACATCTTTTATATCTAGGCAAGGTGTTAAAGACATTTTCAATAGTTAAAAGTGTATACATTATATCACACTCGAAGAAAATTGGGACATTTTGATATTATTAATTAGAGGTAGCATAAATAAAAGATTCACAAAAGAGTGAGAATGAGGGGGCCAATAGAGTGACACTTTAGGACACTTAAGTCTACACTTAAGAAAAAAAAAACCCACTTATTGAGGTGGGGCATGTTCGGGACATTATTATATTTAGTGCTCGTAAGAGAGGATTTTTTAAAGAGCCAAACGGACACCATTCTATATAGATGTATTTTTAAAGAGCCAATGCAGAACCTTCAACCTTGACAATTTGAAGCTTTTTTATTTTTTATTTTTTATTTTTGGTTTTGGTGGACTTTGAAGGTATTTAATGATGCTATATAATTAAGATGTTTCTAGATTTTAAGACTTGGAAACTCTCTGAGTTTCAAGGTTTTTAAAAATAAACGTATTTATTGGCATCTTAATACGTGTGTGTGTGTGTGTGTGTGTGTGTGTGTGTGTGTGTGTGTTTGACCCACCGGACAAAATGGTGTGCTTGCGTACACGTCTTCCTTCCACAACACTCATCATCATTCGTTTTGCCAGTCTTCCTGATTTTCCCTCTTTTTTGGGGTTTGAAAAAAAAGAATAGTCAACGGTCCTAAAGCTGAGTGGCGCATGGCGGTGACAAATAAATTTTTAAAAATATCACAATTTGTAATTTTAAACCATAAATAAATAAATAAATAAACACACACACACACACACACACACACACACACACTGCAGCCTTCCTATTATCATTATAGCCAATTACCTGCCCATTTTCTATTTTAATTTTTTTTAATTTTTCTTGGAAAACAGCAGTCAGCTCATTTTTTATTTTGATAATTGGTGTTCGGAATTATGATTGTGTGGCGCATGCCTCCCTCCCTTTGCCTTTTTTATATTAAAAGAAAATATATATTGTCTTTCGTGTTAATAAAATAAGAATTAAAAAAAATAAAAGACAGTAACACACCTGCAGCTCACTTCACACTCCGATTGAGACGAATATAGAAAAGAAAAACCACGCATTAATGAGATCCTATTATCTATTTGATATTTTTTCAAAAAACAGACAGTATTCGCTAATAAATACCACTTTGAGAAAATTTAAAAGCATCTAAAGATACCTCTCATGGGCTGATTCAGTGCATTTGATCAGCGCAGAATCCAGATATAAGCTTCGCACTTACTTAATTGGGTATATATTCCGATCAAAAGTCAAGGCGCTGCTTACTAAACGCATATTAATTAGACAGATCCCCATACCAGACGCAAGCTACACTTACTTAATGGGGTATATATTCCGATTAAAACGTCAAGCTGAGACTAAATCAAATCTAAACGCAGTAAAACTGATAATGACAAAGTGCTACATTAATCATCAAAGATTATTATGCAGTAATTACAGCGGAGAAGAGTAATTAACTATCATCAACTAATATGCAGTGATTTACAGCGGACAAGAGTAATTCGCTATCCACTATTACGAAGTAATTACAGCGGAGAGAGAGTAGGTTTACAAGGGAGCTAGCAATCAAAAGAATTGCCCATGGAGGGCTTTCTTCTATATAAATTCCATGTATGGTTTCATCAGCTGTGTGTATGGTCGATTAGTGTTAATTAGTTTCCTAGCCAGTCTGCTTAGCACGAGTCTGCACAGATGTAATCTGTGTGATACACCTGCGTGGGTGCAGGTGGGGGTGAATCATCGATAAGCTTCCTTGCAGGCGCATTAATCTCCTTCGTAATCATGCCCTGATTAGGGTTGCAAGCTTCTCCCAAGCATTCATCGCTGGGTAGATTAATCTCCTGTGGTATATTAATTGATGGGCTTCCATGGTCCAAATGTACTAGTTCTGCCTGCATTACAAGCCCTAATTATGTTAATCACTAACAGTACCACATTTTTACTGCTGGTGGAAAACCTGATATAAGTTTTAAGCAGAAATTAGGATATGCCCATATGCATAACATTTGGCTCTCTGCGGGAACCTACTTATGTAAGAAGACTATGATGATATAAAGTTTGAAGACACAGAAGACTATAATTATATAAGACTGAATCAAGAAGAAGACTATGATCAGTACCTTCCTGATGGAACACGCCTTGTCTGTGATTTTATAGCCGAGGCCTGCCAAATAGAGAAACATGCAGCTTGTTACTTCAGAGTAATGGTTAACAAGCCTGATCATGCTGATAATTATAAAGCTGTAACAATTAGCAGATTAAGCATTAAAAGCATGAGGAATTCAAGTGTATTATACGTGGAGAACGAGCTGCAACTGCGACTCCCAACAAAAGAAGAAGGCTGGTATAAGCAATGATTAACGCTAATCTTGGACTCTGATGCTGCAGGAGAAGGCGGGCTGCAGCCATGGCTATCTAAAGTAATAGCTGCATGCAAATGAATGACTACGAACGAATATGAGAGAGAGAGAGAGAGAGGCAGTAGTGTGTATGATGCGCCTCTAATATTGTACCCTAGACGGCGAGAGCACTAGTGAACTTTTCTAGTATGATGGCCTCTAATGTACCATAGAGGGGTTGAACTTGCCAAAGCCTTTCTCTTTTCTATCACATCCTTGGAATTACCTACCAAGATACTCCAAGCCACTCCTTTCTATCTTAAAAGAAAAGATACACATGTCTTCATAACTTTGGTCTCTCTCTCTCTCACACACACACACACATTTGAAACCTCAAATGTTTGAGATCTTTGGAATTTCATAACTTTGCTCTGTGTGTGTGTGTGTGTGTCTCTCTCTCTCTCTCTCTCTCTCCCACATTCAAAACTTGAAATGTTTGAGATCTCAAGAAGTTTCTTATGTGTGAAAAGTAAGCTTCTTCATCTTCTCCTTCTTCTTCTAATAAGTCATTTCTCTTCCCTCCCTTTCACTCCCTGTCTCTCATACATGCTCTTGAGTATTCATGTTTCTTTTTTATTGTTGGTTTTCTAAGACGCTTCAAACATGCTATCAATGGTTCTATAATGAAATCAAAATTTAGTCAGTCTCTTGTTCTTCTTTCAATCAAAAGGCTGTCAAGAGGGCTCTTTTTTCGCTGCAACAATTGGGTAACAACTTAAACATGTTGAGGGCAATGTTTCAAACTCAACAAGTTGGTAACCAATGATGTTACTTCTTCAAAGAGAGTCATTGGGAAATTCAGTAACCTTATCAGTATGCATTATGCTCACTTTATGAGTACATATGCATTACGCCAACACACACATCACCCAGACATACATACAAACAAATAGCATATGCTCATTAAGATCTTTTGGAAATGCAATTATGCTATAATGTAAAAATGACTTCTCATTCCCACACATGCACAATGCCTTTCCCCCTCACCAAAGGTGTGTTTCTTTGCATGACACTAGTCTCCTAAGGATAACTATCCTTGGTTCTCTACCAAAATGCACCACTTGCAAACTTTTTCCAAAAAGACTAAAAAGTATCCAACAATATTGCCTACCAAAGTCAAGGGCTCTCAAAAGCATCACAATGCAACAAAGCTATTGGGTTATCCTTCATGTCAGTACTACGGTCTACCAATGGGAAAACCTTTTCTCATAAAGAGCACCAAAGAGCACTAATGGAAATTGCCATGAGTTAAAGCAAACGTAGGCAACATCCCAAAGTATGTGATATGATCAAAAGACAAGATTCGTTTAGTGTGGAACATATAATTGACTTCAAGAGAATACAAGTACAATAAGAATCACTATGATGATACTTTAAGAAACCTTACAATTGTTGCAATCAAATCTCGATGTGGTCGGTTACCAAGTCAATTACTATTTGTCAAATCCTTACTAGGTCAATCAAATGTTTTGGAAACTTACATGAATATGCTCAAGTGAGCAACATTCCTTGTTTCTAGGGAAAAGTTCTGTGAATATGCTCAAGTGAGCAACATTCCTTCTTTCTAGGGAGAAGTTCTATGAAAGCATAATTTCTTCACTTTGGTCTCATTCCCTAGAAGGTATAGCAAAAGAGAATGATAGCTTTTGTGAAAGTTGTGTTTGACCATATTGTAGTGAAAAAGATTCAAGTGCCTCATTGGATTCAACCTTGTTCTTGAATATTACATTTACAATTATGGCACATCAAAATGGTAAGAATGATAATTATGATGTCTATTAAGACTATAGCTTGACCATTAAAGCAAAGTACCAAATCACACACACACACACACACACACACACACACACACACACACACACACACACACACACACACACACACACACACACACACACACACACACACACACACACACACACACACACACACACACACACACACACACACACACACACACACACACACACACACACACACACACACACACACACACACACACACACACACACACACACACACACACACACACACACACACACACACACACACACACACACACACACACACACACACACACACACACACACACACACACACACACACACACGATTCATTCACATATGTAAACACACACACACACACACACACACACACACACACACACACACACACACACACACACACACACACACACACACTCTCTCTCTCTCTCTCTCTCTCTCTCTCTCTCTCTCTCTCTCTCTCTCTCTCTCTCTCTCTCTCTCTCTCTCTCTCTCTCTCTCTCTCTCTCTCTCTCTCTCTCTCTCTCTCTCGGATAACTAATCCTTGAAAGAAAAAGTAATCCATTTATTTGATTGGCCACCTATTTGTATAAATCCACTCATGAATCATTAAGCTTTTGATCAACCTAAGCCCACTAGCTTATCCCTAGGTAGGTGAGCAATGTCCATATGTGTAGACTCTCTGTATAATCTGTATAACAAGTATCAACATCAAATTTTATAATCCCATATCTATGGATTTTAATAAGTTTACTTGTCAAACAATATGAATGAGGCATAGTGTATGAAATTCATCATTCAAAGGTTGTTTACACATTTACACTTATGTTGTAGATGTTTACACTCTTTGGATTAGAAAAGTGTGCACATTGTCTCAAATTTATTTAATTAATCTTGCATTTTTCATTTTGGATGTGATAAATTATAAACTTTTCTTGAATTTCTTTCAAGGACTATGAAAGCAACAATAATTTTAAATATTTTCTCTTCTCTTTCTCTCTTGTTTTCCTATAATTATGGAAAGATAGTGGCTCCTAATTTAGAGGTATAAATCTTGTGCATCAATATGCTTTAGTGTTTGGCAATGGTATGGTCACTCACCCTTTCATGATATGTTTCAAAAGCCCTCTTCAAATGTTTTGGTCAATGGGATATGGCTCAAAATTTGTTGCATTACCAATACATGATGTTGCCATTTAGAAATTTCTATTTAGATCCATAAATCTCTATTGAATAAATCAACTTAAGCTCAAACATGCCTATCTCTATGCATAAAACTCTTTTTTATTCATGCATGTTTCTCATTCTAATATGATGGTATCCTGCATAAGACAATCTTAGTGAAGTAATTGACCTGCTACTCAACTCATTTAACAATTCATATCTCTAAGGACGCAATACCTGTTCTTGATAGTGAGATAGTGAAGACCATAATCTCTACAAATGTGATAACTCCCATCCATCTTCTTCATGAAAAGGATTGGAATTTGGGAGGCAAATTAATATGACTTTGATGTACCCTCCATGTGTATGTCCGTTCCAAAATTTGAGAGGAATCAAGGAGGCACATTCACTACTTTGTCATCCTAGCTTTATTGCATGGCTTGGAAGTTCAATACCAAGAAATCCTCTATATCACATGCATTCACAAGGTATTAAAAATACCCCTTACATTCACATATTGTTAGCTAAATGATCTTCTTTTCCTCACAAACTTATGATTTCTTTTACAAATTTAATATAAAAAACTCTATTGTAAATGTGAGTACGTATGCTTTTCTTCAAAATGCATATTGGAAAACCCCTCTTGATGAACTCATGTGCAACATTAATATATATTTTAAGGTGAATCCCCCTAAGTTGCATGGTCAACATTTTTCTTTGGTGCAAAATTTTGAAATCCTTAGACTCTTTCGTAATTTTTTCTCATTTTAGCATAACATTTTTCACCTAGACTTTTAAAACAATTGCAAACTTTTTGGGTAAGCATGTTTCTCCTTAGAAGATCCTACTAAATATCTTGAGAACACTACTCACTTTTGAAAGCTAGTCCAAAATCAACATGCATTTGCTCAAGAACCATCAAATTTGAGCTATTTTTGCATATTATACTAGTTTATTGATAAGGTTAATTTGGAACCTATAAAAAGTTTAGCACTTTAGGGCATGGCTAGACATCGAAGTTTATTGTGTGTTTTTGTTTTCAAGCTTGTATAGTAAATTCATGATACTATGAGGCTACTATCTTAACATGATGTACAATGAGATTTTCCAGCCTATATGGTTGACTTAGTATCTTAAAATTCTAGAGTGTATTCATATCTATAATATACCATTACAATATTTGATGAACATTCTACATGGCTAAAACAAATTATGCAAAGCACAAGAGCCTTCTTAGTGCACATCATATTCTTCCATGAGTCATGACATGGAACATGATGTGAAGTTCTTAATGTTTCATCAAGAGATCAACTTTACAATACACATAATGTGAAGTTAATAATGTTTCAATGGAATATTTTAATCCTACAAGCCATGGAGTTTATCATTAAAGATGTGATATGAGGCTCACATGTTTTGAGAGCATACCTTTATAAGACATGATTGCGAATTTCACATAATTTCAACAAGCTATGAATTAGTTTAAAAAAATTCTACAAGAGACTACATTCATAATCTTCTATATTAAATTGTTAACTTTGAGCAATATGTTAAACTAGGGGAGTTGACTTTAAGTAATAGGTTAAGCTAGGGGTATTAACTCATCTTGAATACATTTCTTGTCTTAGTATAGTGTATCTACTTGATCCTTTGTTTCCAATACTCATATTCTTAGATCACAAAGATCACCACTTACTTTCAAAGAATAGAATAAATTAAGCTATGGATCTACCAATTTGAAAGGAGCATATAATAGTTCTAGTTGCAAAACTAAATGAAGAAAATAAATGTGTAGAGACAATATATTATATCCACATGGATTAAAACAAGTTAGGGAATAATATACTTGAGAAAGAAAAAAATGCAAAAGTAACAAAGCACAAATTTTCATGCACCAACAAGGAACAATATACTTAGGTAAAATTTAATTAGTATCAATGTGAGAACGCTTGAGAATGTGACAAGTTAAGAAGGAAAATGAAGCACTAATTACCATGTGTGCAATTAAGAAGGAGAGTGATCATTAAATGAAGGTGGTTGCCACCTGACACACAGTAGCTCCCAAGGGCTATATGCATACAAATTACTAAGTGGCATATAGAGGAGGATGGTAGCTTTGATGGAAGAGATAAAGAAGTTAGTGAAGGTGTGAAGGCCCAAAAGGTAGATGAAGATGGAATGGACATGGACAATGCAAGTAGTATCAAGAGGTAGTAGATTAATATGGAGGAAGTGGATAAGGAACTTTGCGATAACTTGCAGGTTCACAATGAAAGGAAGAAGCAAAGAGTGAGCCTTGGCTACAATGTTTTTTGAGAAATTGCAACATGTTCTCATATCGATGCTAAGAAGAGATACATGTAGTATGCAACAATAGGCATTTACGTCTATTTCATGGGGAGAGTCCTATGCAAAGATTAGTTTTCTCAATGGTTCACAATTGTGTATCAAACAAGAGCAATGACAATGTTCTGGCAAGGGATTTTTCTTTGAACTATTGGAAAATGATGCTGAGCACAATTATGTATTAGATAGCATTGAGCATGATTCGAAAATGGTGTTGAGCAAGATTATGTATTACATAGTGTGGTGGGTTTTTTAGGAATCTAGCTAATGCCCTACCATGGAATGCAAAGTTTGAATTGAATGAATTATGAGTAACTCGTGTGGATTCAATTCCCAACTTTGTTAGATTGGTTGGAGGAAATCCTACATCATATGCGATTTCTATAAAGAGATACAACTTATACAAGGGGTGCCCACCTATGGCTATTGGCCACTGGCCTTTACCCCAACAACCTTTGACTTAAAGGCCAATAAGACTTAATGGGAGTATAAGAAGAAAGCGAAGATACTATCCAATGCCCATAAGCACTTTGTGGTATGCAAAGTGCTCAAAAGTTAAAGACTTTATGAGAATATTTTAAAGGTTATAATATGCATGGGCCTTGACAAGTTTAATGTGCTTGTCCTCAAGAAACTCCCTATTGAAGTGATACCTCACCTCAATGTACTTTTCCTTTGAATGAAAGATAGGGTTCCATACCAATTGCATGGCACTTTGACTATAACAATGCAATGTAGGCATCTCTCTTGCAATGCCCAAGTCTCCTACTAGATGAATAAGCCACATAGCTTCCTTGTAGGCCTCGGTTGGCTACAACATACTCAATATTAATAATATATAAAGTTGCATATGAATGCAATCAAGAGACCCAAGAGATTGCACCACTTATGAAAGTATGGACAAAACTTATAGTAGACCTCCTAGAGTCTACACTTCCTACAAAAGCAACATCTACATATCCAAGAAGACGCATCCTTCCTTTTTCAAAGAATATGCACATAGCTTTAGTGCCATTTAAATATCTCATAATACTCTTTACTACCTTCCAATGCTTCTTGCCAAGGTTTATTGTATACATATCAACCAAGCCCATTGTATATGCAATGTCTAGATGTGTAGAAACCATGGCGTACATAGAGCTATCAACTATGGATATAGAGGGAAACTTAGCCATTTTAATATTTTACTCATGTGACTTGGGGATGTCCTCTTGGCTAAGTTTTAAATATGGAGGAAATGGAACACTAATTGCGTTCCCCCCTTCATATTGAAATGTTGTAGTACCTTCCCAATGTATTTCTTTTGAGACAAATATAGTATCCTTTTGTATCTATCTCACATAGTACACATGCAAAGAATGTAATCGACATTCCCCAAGTCCTCCATGTCAAAGGTTTCATGAAACCTTTTCTTGAGTACATCCACATCCATGCCTACTTTTCTACCAAAATTAGCATGTCATTCACATAGAGAATCAAAATCATAAGGCTTCCAACTTCCATCCCTAGCCTTCCTAGTGTCTAAATAGTAGTCAATGTCACTTCTATTGTATCCCTAAGAGTGCATAAAGGCATTGAAATTATAATACCATTCCATGGGAGATTGTTTCAACCCATATAAGCTCGAGGGGATCACTCTTAAATATGTAAGTCTATCACATGGATTCAATATAGCCTTCCTAGTGTCTAGATAGTAGTCAATGTCACTTCTATTGTATCCCTAAGAGTGAATAAAGGCATTGAACTTATAATACCATTCCATGGGAGCTTGTTTCAACCAATATAAGCTCAAGGGGATCACTCTTAAATATGTAACTCTATCACATGGATTCAATATATTTCAAAAGTTTTTGTAACTTGCACCCTTTTTGTTTGCATTTATCTCGTAACTCTCATTATTTTTGTACTTTAGCTCCTCCAAGCTCCTTTTTCCATTACCTCCACTCATGTAATGCTACAATGTAAGAGATGTTAAGATTTTTCACACCAATATGAGAAAGACATGACCTTGGAGAGGAGGCCATGATGGTACCTATCTGTTGTACTTCATGCCAATATAGTGGACTACATGTAAAAACTATCAACAAGCACCACTACTTTCTACTATTCCTTTTTTCTATCCATCTTTACAAGGATCGTGTCAAAGATGCATCTGTAGAAGGTAGAGATTTCACACCTATATGTGTAGTAGGCAACCCTAACCTTTTAGGTGGTGGCGTTCAATTTTTGCTAACTAATCCCCCAATCTTCAAGCTCATTTGTCAACCCTAGAAGCATTAGAAAAATTGCACCCCCCACTTCCATATTATTAGACATGCTATACCACAATTGCTCTAGATTCCTACTTGGTATCCAATAACCTACAAGCTCCATTATTGGATAACAAGGATTTCCTCTTGTAAAGGTCCTCACAAGATTAAGAAATAGAAAATAGAAAATTTAAGATTTCACTACAAAGGAAATTCTAGGATTCCAGTTATATGCAAACATTCAACACATGTTATCTATAAAGGCCCTTCACTCACTACCTTCTATGTAGTAATACTTTTGATCTTACTATAATGTAATAAAGTTACATTTTAAGAAACTTGGTTAGCATCTAAAATGTGTAATCTATTCTAGTTTTTATTGTTCCACTAAGCTTGTAAACTAACTTTGAGAATATTTTCATGTTAATTTTAGTGGTCTCATTTTTTTTCAATATGCTAAAATTCTTCCATAGCTTTTTTCTAAGAAACCATACAGCCTTGGACAAGAATTATCCCCACTTACAAACATCCTCACAAGATCAATAAATAGAAAAAAAAAAGTTAGCTTTCATAAGAAAGGATGGATTTTGAGCTTCAAATTACAGGATAAAGAAATGTATGTAAATAGTTAACATGTATGTTGTACAAAAGATCTTTACCTAGTACATTTTTTTCATATTATTATTCACCTTATTGTAAGGTAGTAATTGTGTCGATTGTTTGCATTGTCATTATTTTAAGTAAACTTTAGGTCTAATTGTGAGAACTTTATGTAGATAGAGTCCTATCAACAAATGTGGAGTGGCAAACATTGAAGTCACTAAAAGTATATTAAGCATCATGTGTGCATAAATTGGCTATGCTATTTACCCTAGCTATCATTCATTGTTCTTTACAAAAAAGAATTGATTCTTTACTCCATAATATATATTCTTCCAACAAAGGTACAATGTTTGGCAGGTTGAAAAAACTTTCTATAGTCACTTTTAGTTTAGTTACAAATTGAGATATGGCTAGTGATGGAAAGATCCATGCCTTCAAGCCATGAAGAGTTAATCAACGATTCTTTATCAATGTCCTTCTAGGGTCCTCCTAGGAGATATCTAATCTATTACCTTCTTGTATAGTGTCCTCCTAGGGTTTTCCTTGGGAGTTTAATACTTTCTATGTGCCCTTTACACTCTCCTTGGCTCTTTTGGACCTCTTCTCCTTGCTATCCTTGGGTACTTTTCTTGTTTTTTAAGTTCACTTTCCCTTATTAAGGCCACATGATGAAGAATCTAGATCTTCAATAATATCCACACGTTGTCAAATAACGATCTTTATTGCTTTGGCTATTACAAACTATACATTCTCTCTCTTGTAGCAAATTGATGTAAACTATATAGATGACAACATGGATGCTAAAAATAACGATTATAAATTTCCAACAACTAGACAAACCATTTATAATTGTCCTCTTCTTTATAATCATAACTTTGCTTTTGGAAACTTCATAGCATTTGTTATTACTCTCCATCCACAAGTATTTTGTCTAGCCGGTGAGAAACTTGAAGAGAGTATAAATTTATCTCTTTATCCCTTTCTAAATGGGACTCCTCTAGTGTGGCATACACTCCTCTTGAAACCTATTAAAAATGTATTGAGATCTCCTTCAAGAAAAGTCATCAATCACATTTACCTAAATCAAAGATGATTTATTGTAATACTTTGGGAGGAGCTCGATGGTCAATCAAGATTAGGCTACTAGAAGAATTTAAATTATTGAATAATAAATATTATCTAGTATATAATTATTCAAAATACTATTTAGTATGTATCTATTAAAAAACTTTACTCATGATAGGGTATTATGATATAATAAACTTTCTGGAAAGTTTTCCTAATGCAAAAAGATACCAAAAGTATAACAAATTTTGTTTGAGCAAGCTTTTAAACTTCTCCAACCTTCATTTATGTTTAAATAGGAAAATCATCCATAAATAGTTGCTTAGCTAAATATTACTCTTCTTTGACAATTCTTTCTCCAATATGATTGACCTGTATGATAGGTCCCTCTAAGACTTATGCATGAACCCCTATCTTCTCTCTAGTATCTAGATCTTCTAGAGGCTCTATATTACCAAATGGTATGGTTCCTATTTTTTTCTCCTCTACTACCTTCATTTGTACACAAATGAGAAATTTTTTGTGCGCGCGCGCACGCACGCGCGCACGCACGCACGCACGCACACACACACACACACACACACACACACACACACACACACACACGCACACACACACACACACACACACACACACACACACACACACACACACACACACACACACACACACACACACACACACACACACACACACACACACACACACACACACACACACACACACACACACACACACACACACACATGACGAAAATGGTCATACTACATGGACTCCCAAGGGATCCCATCTGTTTGGATGATGATCTTACTAGGATGCAGGTGGAGCACATGTATGTAAGTATGCCCAAAATAATCAAGGCCACAAAGGAGGGAAAGAAGGTAGTATATTGAGGTGATTGAGTCATTATTGATGGCAAGGAAATTGAATAGGGATGTGCCCCTTATGAGATAGAAATCTTAGAGATATTGATGATAGTATAGAACTATAATGGCTCATTATGGACACATCCAAGGAGGATGGAGGAGGTGATGGAGAACCATGAGTTGATTTTGATCATAGAGATACACCAATGTCCCAAGAGAGGACTACCTAGAGTATAGGGATATGCATGGGAGTCCACGTATAGGAGCTACACAAGACATCATGGTGCCCCTCAATGATCAAGAGGAGTAGAAATGTTGATTAGATAGGAGCTACAAGATAGAGTCTCCATCATAGTAGGAGACCTTGATGTGTGATACATGTGGATTAGAGTAGATATCTCCCATAGTCAGATGTTTTACATTCCCCTTATGCTATTTGCCCCTGAGGAGGTTGCGATGGGCTTGTTATATGCTACAAGGAGCCTAGATAGTAGGAGAGATAGGGAGATGGAGGAACAGAGTCCCCTTTCATAGACCTATTTGACAAGATTATACAATACTCTAGATTAGGAGAGATCCTCTTTTGCTAGGAGAACTTTAAGGCCAATATGTAGAGTAGGCAGTGTGCCACATGATTTTGAGGATCCAATGAGGCTATAGGTGATGGATATTGAGGACATGTGCATAGGTAGAGTATCATCTAATATTGGAGGAGATAGTAATCATTACTATAGACAATACTTATTAGAGCTAAGGTCATGATACCATCTTGTTAATTATAGCATGATGGATAATGGCATAGATCTAAAGCATTGATGTGCTTCTAGCCCACTGTCTCTAGTGCAGTGGATTATTTACTAGGTTCCATTATTGCGACGATGGAACTAGTTAGATCCTTCACCATCCCTCCTTGTTTTATTGGAGCAGATAATACCTACCTATCCCTCACCATATCCTCCTCCCCATGCCCATAAGTACTAGCTAATGCCTACATCGAGCCCACCACTTTCCATTTCATGCATGAGCTAGCTAACATATATGATCATCATGTCTATGATGGGGTTACACAATATGGGGATACTACTCCCCTACGGACACTCACCTCCTAGCTCACCTCCATCCTACACTCAACCACTCTCTAGAGCTTCTTGCACTCCACACACACTAGTGGACTTATATGACCTGGGACCGTGGCCCCAAATATGTGGTACAATGATGAGTGCATGGAGATATACATGCCCCTTTAGACCAAGAGCAGACTTGGATCTCATATAGAGAGAGAGGAAAACATGTAGATGAGAACCTTGACTTACCATACATGGTAGGCGTATGAGGAGGCACATTATTGGGATTACCATTTATTCCATGAGTAGAGATGTAGCCACAACATGGCACAGACTATGGGAGCCATAGTGCCCCACGCCCATTAGTGACCTAGAGACATGGAAATCCTATGCAAAGAGAATATATGATATACCATACTAGCCACCAATTCCTTAGCCACTAGAGCCACCCTACCATATCCACCTTCTTTACACATGATATGGTGAGGAGAGATAGAGCACCCATAATATGGATGATTGATGGGTCACATAGGTACACAAGGTGAGCACTTCATCTACATACTGGATATTTTGGCTCCTCTCCTTGCTTTTATGTTTAATAGAGCTCTAGTAGAAGGATTACCAGATGAGTGGACCATGCACACCAAGGAGATCCTCTATATTTGAGCAACTATAGAACCATTATGGTTGGCCACATGTTGGCAAATATATATGGAGTAGTGATGGAGGTAGAGCTCAATGCATATGTTGAGAGAGGGAGATTGAGAGGAGTAGGCCATGCTAGTTTTAGATAGAGATCCTCTGCGCTTAACCACATCTTCACCTCAAAGAGCATGATTGAGTAGGTGAAAGTGAGGAAGAAGAGACTCTATTGCTACTTTGTTGATTTTCAAAAAGAATTTGATATAGTTCCACAAGACTGATTGCTACAAAGGCTATAGACAGTAGGGATCCCATCTGACAAGGTTGGGGCATCTATACATTGTATGAGAGGGTGGTAGGCTAAGTGAGATGCCTAGGAGGAGTTTCAGACATGATCTTTAGCACCATTATGGTTGGTGAAGGCCGGGATGTCCGCTCTTCCTACGCTCTTTGGACTCTGCATCGATGAGATAGAAGTTCACATCACATGAGGAGTTGATGGGAGGAGATAACATGTATATTGGTCTCTATTATGCTTTATGATGATGATATTGTTCTAGTCTTTGAGTCATAGGAAAGCCTACAATAACATCTTCATGCACTCCATGACTTTTGCACACAGTGTGGATTGGTGGTTAGTATTGGAAAAACCAAGATCTTGATTTTCTACACATTGGCCCTAGCAAGAGGAGAAGATCAGTCTTCACCCTAGGAGGAGGACATGTGGAGATTGTGGATTCATATGTCTACTTAGGGGCCACATCCATTGCATCTGCTGGGAGATTCACCATGGCATAGGCAGCCAGAG
Organism: Lygodium microphyllum; assembly: GCF_053477565.2. NCBI lineage: Eukaryota > Viridiplantae > Streptophyta > Polypodiopsida > Schizaeales > Lygodiaceae > Lygodium > Lygodium microphyllum. Next base: position 77,331,830 of record NC_141151.1, read on the forward strand.
ATTGATTCACTTGAGGACACACAACATTGGCCATGATGGAGAGATAGTGCCACCATGCATACTTCCAAGAGCCTCACACATAGAGGTGGCTATTTGACACATTGATCACACTAGCCATGATGTATGGTGCACTTATTTGGACCATTATCTTGGCTACAGATTGAGAGACCATAGATCATCATGCTCTCATAGATGCACCCCCCATAATGATCGAGGCCCTTTTTCATACCATCGGCTTCATACATAGAGTATGTAGCATGCCTCTAGATAGATTACCTAGGAGATCCTTCAAGGCCTCTAGATAGCTACCTTATACAGAACTTGAGACTTCATGGTATGGATGAGTCGAGTAGTGGCTCATAGGATATCGGATTGACATGGATCACCTCCCACCCTTTCAGTACAACCTTGAGCCCCCTTCTTCATACACCTCTCCCCCCACACTGAGAGGAACTTGGTCATGCAACAAGATCTTTACTACTTGAAATACATCATATACAACCTTGGCAGCACCTTCCTCCAAAGATGTCATACTATAGGGACCACTTCATGAAGACTATAACGGATGGCCTCATTGAGAAACCTAGACATCTAATTGTATACATGCCACCTGAGATGTGGGTATCCAATGGCTAGCACAAGGTATCCTCTCATTAGGTTGAGATCGAGACCAGGAGGGTAGCCCATATTCCAAGAGATAAGAAGATCTATAGATTATTCTAGGAGGAGGTGGAGAGTGAGGAGCACTATATTTGCAGATAAAAGCCTATAGTATAGTCAAAGCTAGATACTCCATGCTATTTGGAGGAGACACCTCCCTTAGACTAGTCATGAAGTCTAGACTAGTGCTGCTTGGACCAATTCATAGTCAAGATTTAGAGAATTCATGCATCATTACTATAGGATAGCATTATATAGAGAGAGGGACATCAATCACAACCCACTAATTTGTTCTTGATAGTAACCACACACAACACCTACACAAACATGGGTGATAGTCCAAAGATATGAGGAGATTAGAGGAGCACATTGACTGTGGATATTAGGGTACTAGACACAAATGCTACATCAAAGAGAGATAAAGGAGATCCAACAATGACATGAGAAACACATGACAAAGCGGAGGGCTCAATCCAAATACTAACAATGTATTGTTTTATTAGGGATGTATGACATAGTCTACCCATTGATCCTGACTGGGTGGAACTAGATATATGGATATCACTTAGCCACATAGCTATACATGTACTAATTCATCCTTTTGTTGTATCCCCACATGGGAAAAATTTTGACTTGTACATCACTTTAGTTTCTTTCACAGTATATCATTGATCATCTTTTAGCACATTACATTTTGATGTCTAATGATGATCAAATTGTCATGGTTTTGACTCATAGGATAATTTTTGCCTCAAATGACATTAATATTTATTTAGTTATTTATTTCTCTCACATTCTTCCCCACCTAGACCCTAAGGCATGTAGGGATGGAATTTGGGGTTGTCGAAAATGGCCTCACATATGCCATAGGGTCCAGATTGTTATGGCCATGTTACTTATTCTTGATTATTAAAAATCTAGTATGGAAAAGTATATATGACTCCTTTGAAAGTTTCAATTGTCTCTAGTTATTGAAGTCAGAATCATCTCACAATTTGTTATGAATCTAGCTGAGATTGACTAGTTTATGCTTTAAGTAGTATTGAAGAACATGCTTTTGAAGAAAAAATACGAGTCAAAATTGGACTGGAGGGGGGTCACTAGATGTAAACCCTCTATATCATATGCCTTTAAGGGCTATTTAAAAATACCCTTATTTGTGAAATTTTCCTAAATAAAACACACCCCTTTGCTATTCAATCTATGAATAACCCCTTTATATGGCACCCTTCTCTATGTAAAATATGTGTAGCCCCTCCCCAAGAAAGTGGATGCCCTTATGATGCTACTACCCAATAGATAAGTGGTTTTATACCTAAAAATGTCCAAACCAATATGGTTGTAACACTTTGGAAACACTCAATTATTTTCTTATTTGTTGATGGATTCACTCAAAATTTTCTTCACTTGCAAAATATTTCCCAAAGACAAAAAGACTCCATTGGACCTTGTTTGTCTCATTCCATTCATGTGACATGGTATTTGGCATAGGCAAAAAAAATTTCTTCACTTGCAAAATATTTCCCAAAGACAAAAAGACTCCATTGGACCTTGTTTGTCTCATTCCATTCATGTGACATGGTATTTGGCATAGGCAAAAAATGATCCTTGAGCACTTTTCAAAATCCACTCGGGATATCTCAACATATGTGTGTCTAGTACTAATAAGTACCCATAGGTTGGTCAAAGTGATTTTGGATCTTGAAAAATCTAAAAGGTTAAGCCACAATGACAATCATATGGTAGGATTGATAGCATTTTTCCTAGATGCATGATAGTCTTGCTACCTAATGTTTTGTGTTCCACAATCTTGGTTAAATCCTTACTCAATAAGTTTCCACAACTTGATCTTTATTATCCCTTGAAGGTGCCTCAAAATATGTTGGTGTTATTCAAGGCATGTCATGAGAGAGAAGATATAAATCTTGAGAAATTAAAAGACCTTATACCAAAGATCTTCTCATGACTCCCTTTACAAGATGTCAATGACTCTTCTCCTAGATCATCAAAAATACAATATTTAAAGACTCTTTAGAATGCAGTACCATTTTCTAAAAACTCATTTTCAAGTATATCCATGACTAGATAATCAAAAGCACAATCTCCAATGACTCTTTAGAGTACAATCCCATTTTCTAAAAACTCTCTTTAGAGTATGTCCACGACTCTTCTTCTAGGTCTTCACACGTAAGTAAATCTGGAACAAGTGTTGTTGTTGGTGTTTTGGTTTAATAATAGTATAGTAGAATTGTTCAAATGATTTTGTGTTCTTACTGCAATGTTTCTCAAATTTTCCTCTATCATCCCTTTTTTTTGTGCAAATGGAGACTAACCAAGAGAAGATCAAGGCTCTTAATGTTGTAGAGCTTGAAAATATAGATATTGGAGAGGAGATTCTAGCTTATTAAGAAGGTTTAGAGATAAACAAGAACCAAAGAATAAGGATAGATATACACCACTTCTACCATCCAAAAAGAAGCTAACATATCAGCAATTAGTAGGATATACAAGAGAAGAACAATGTTTCTCTTGTGGAGAAAAAGGACAAATGGCTTGCCAATGTCCTAATAAAGTAAAGAAGGAAAACCAACCCCAAAAAACACCTCAAGCAAATGCTGTACCTAAGGAATCCTTGTAATAGGATGAAAATTTGACAAAGAAAAGGAAGCTTTTTATGGCTTTAGATACAATTGCTAATCAGCATATTCTCATTCACTTTGATAGAAGGGCTACATATCATTATATCCATCCTCGGATTGTTGAATCTCTACTTCTACCAAAGGAGGACTTTAGAACACCAAAAATGTTAGGTGCTTCTTTTCAAGGAATGGAGTCTGAAGTCACTCCCATTCTTTGGGAAGTACAAATTGAGATAGGAGATTATGTAGATCATGAGAGTACAATCCCATTTTCTAAAAACTCCCTTTAGAGTATGTCCATGACTCTTCTTCTAGGTCTTCGCATGTAAGTAAATTAGAAGAAAAAGTGCTATTGTTGGTGTTTTGATTTAATAATGCATGAAAATGATGACAAAATATTACCATACAATTTTTAAAATGATTTTGTGTTCTTATTGCAATTTTTCTCAAACTTTCCTCTAGTGAAAATGGAGACTAACCAAGGGAAGATACGGGCTGTTGATGTTGCAGAGATTGAAAAATATAGATATTGGAGAGGAGATTCTAGCTTATTAAGAAGGCCTAGAGATTGAAGAGAAGGAGGATACAAGATCAGTCCCTACAAAGCCCTCAGATTTTGACAGTGGGGACATTGGTATTGGAGAAGAAGTCAATGTAAAAGATGAGTCCCCACCAACAGAGAAGCTGTTCTTCTTACAAAGATGGGTATAATGCATCCTTTGAGAGTACTAGGAAAATGCTCAATGCTCCCTTTAATAAAAAAGAGCTTAGAATGTCCAACATATATTTTTTGGAAGACAAGTTCAATACCTTTAAGGATTTGTTGGAGTTAGAAAAAGTTATTGAAGATTCCAATATCCTCATACACTACCCATATGAGGGAATGTAAGGAACTAAATTAGGGGAATATTTGAATAAGTATCTAGTGTCACGTTGACCTAAGTATAAAAAGTGTGAAGGACACTTATATAGGCACCATTTGAATAATACAACTTTGTCCTTTCACCTTCTCAAGATTTTCATACCTATCCTTCCATATGGTTGCTAGCCATCTCTCTCTTGTTATCCTGTCTTCCTCTCTCCTCTCAGTCCCCTTCATTATAAGTGGTATTAGAGACCTATGTTTTTGATCTACAATAGCCATTTTTCCTCTATCAATTTCTTAAAAGTTCATTTCAAAAAATCTATTTTCACGGGTACTATAGGTACAACACATGGACTCTGACTAGCAATGAATTGCAGGATAACTACAGTTAGAAGACACCATAGTTGAAGGCATTTACAGGATGTTGAGGCAAGTATGGAGGCACTCATGTCTATAGCCCCAAGAGAGACACCAAGGAAAAGGGGTTTCTACTACAAGAAAATCTATCTTGTAACATTAACAAGCTTTTGTTTCATTCTTTAGAGAACCACAACAAGGAAAAAAACTCCACTAGTAAGAAATCTTCACGCAGCATCATAGAAACAATTCTCCCACGGCTTTATCTTCAACAAAATTCATCATTTTCTTCATATTTATCATAGAATTCATCATCCAACAAAGAGAACACAAGAGAAACACCACTTTGAATGGAAATAATATCACATATGATTCATCTTCATTGTCTTCATAGTTTTCTCTCACAGTCTCTCATAGATAGATACATTGTTTGGCATAGAAATGACTATCTTTGACTCTCTGTCTCTCTCTCAATCAATAGTACATCATCTCCTTACTAAAATACTCAATAATCACTCACAATAATCCCTCTTTGGTCGTGGATGCCTATTCCAAAAGGTGTGTTTGATATGAAAGGTCACCAGAGCCACTATAGTGACTCTTCATAACTCATCACTGCCAATTCACTCTAGTCTTCTTTTGAGTCTTCAACAGCTACTTCTTTGACTTTTTCCTTGGGGGGGTCACTCATGAATATAAGTATATATAATGTGAGTTCAAAATAAGGGGTTTTTAAAACACCTTTTTTATACATTTTTTACATACAGAAGGGTGTCATATAAAGGGGTTACTTACAGATTGAATAGAAAAGGGTTGTGTTTTATTCAAGAAAAATTCACAGATTAGGATATTTATAAATAGGCCATGAACACACGTTATATAGAGAATATATATATAGTGAACCCCCCGAGACTTTTTCAAGCTCTTTTGAAATCATATTCACCTCTTTCCAAGGCTAGAAAACTTTCCCAAAATCATACATACATTCCACAGAACACATACAGAAGATCTACAGAATAGAAACAGAGCAGGAACAAAGGCTCTACAAAAGCTCAACAAAAGGTTATAGAAGGTCAACAGAAAGGATCAGAACCACATAACTCATACTAAAACCATTCCAAACTATCAAAAACTATTCAATGAGCTTGCAAAAGACCTCAACTTCCATCAATCATTGATCCACGCTTCATACAAATGCATACTCGGTTTAAGACGTTCCAAGGCTTTGTTCTCATCTACAAAGTACTAAGGTACATTTTGGAGGAACTGGAGACAACACATCCTTTCCAGTAAGATGATAAACCTGGTGGGGAAGGCCTGTGCAAAGTAATACAGTACATTTATTTGAGCAGCAGCTACATCCACATTTGGATCAATGATCAGTTGGGGGATACTCTTTCGAGTATTCAAATGAGGTTGATGATGCATGAAGGCAAGATACCAACAAAAATGAGCTGCAAGACAAACAGTGGTATCCTTAGAAGTAACATGTACTTTGGCAAAATGAAGGTAAGAATTTGAACATGCCATAGATGTATTCCAGGACCCTGCAATAAAAGGCCACAGTTAAACACCGGTCCTGTCTCACAGAATCATGTAGCGTCCATTGTCGTCGACAAAGAATGTCATGATCATAGCCAGGTGGGGACAAAAGAAGTTGAAAGAGGCAAACACAACGCAACACTGATGTTGGCTGTGGATAAGCACAAACGTTGGTTATAAACCAAGCCAGACTGGTTATTGTATGACGCCAGGAAGGAGTAGCAAATCGTGTTGTCCACTGGCGGAAACTTTAGGGCCACAAAAGGACGAAGACCAGCACGACGAATACAATTCGCCTTTAGAAGGAGGGAATAATCATGTACTAGCAATGGCACATGCTGGATCACAATCAGGGGAGTAGAGGAAGACGATGCCATTCAGACTACACAGGATGTCCACACACACACACCCACAACCAAGGAAAAATTCATGGTGGTGGGTGGACACCCGCTAGGTCTGTACCGTACTTCGCCTCCAAAGAATCTGCACAAAAGAGAAAAAATCCACAAGTGGCAACGGCAAGGCGACTAGGGAACAGTCTACCTCTTGTCAAATACAAACCAAAAGACGAATACCATGATGCACCAAAGAAAAAGATGGGGGACTTGTGCAATGTGGATGATCACATCATTAGGGAAGGGGGATTGGAAAAACTTTATGGGTTTATTTTAAGATTTATTGGTCATTTAATAGGATTTTGGGTGGGGTGTTTCGTTTAACATTAAAGTTGTGTGTTTGGTTTTGTTTGAGTTTGGTGTTTATGTTTTGTTTTTTTTAAAAACAATTGTGGAGATGGGTGGTGGAAGGGTCAAAAATGTAGATAAGATTGGTTTTTAGGTTGTGTGTTTGTGGTTGTTGTTGGTTTGTTTGTGTGGTGTTTTGTTGGTTTTTTTTCTTGAAATTAATGAGTTCGGCATTTATATAGGAAATGTAAGCTCATGAAATATTGAAAAACATGTGAAAGAGTGTGTGGAAATTTTCTAGGATTTTTTTTGAAATTGTTTCAAATTTTTATTTCTTTTTAAATGTTTTTTAATTTTTTGAATTTTGATATTTTTATAATATTTTTTGTCATTTATTCATGTGTGTTCAGCAAAGAAAACTGATTCAAAGAACCAACAATTGATTAAAAAATTTTAAGCTATTTTTTATGATTTTTTAAATTTTATAGATTTTTATGCTTTTTTAATTATTTTATGGATTTAGGTGTTTTTTATGGATGTTTTAATGGGTGCGGGTTTGAAAATTACATGTGAATAGCTACTAGCACATATGAACGGCGTAGAATTGCGTAGGAACGACTATGATGCGTGAACGACTGCTAACGTTTGCACCATCACACAAACAAGACCGGATGCGCGTCCTCGTGCGGGACCATGCACGAGCACCACCTGGACACGATCAACGACACCCATGTGCGCAGGAACACCTGCAATCGATGGGGTGGTATTGGGTAGTGGTGGTTGACGTGTTGGGGCGGTGCAGAAATTTAGGTGTTGTTGGCGGCGCGGTGTCGACAGGAATGGAGGGGTTCGCAAGAACAAGGGCTAAGAGGGGGGGAGGGTGGGGGGGGTGAAGGGGGGCTAAGGGAGAGGAGGGTAGGGTCAAGGGTGAAGGGGGGCTAAGGGGGAGGAGGGTAGGGTGGGGGGTGAAGGGGGACTAGGGGAGGGGTAAGAGGGGTGGTGGGTATGGTGACGGGGCAGGTGGGGTGGTGTGGGGGGGGGGGGGGGGGGGGGGGACCAGACAGTGGCCAACATGGCGCATAGGAGGTGCAAGGCAGCGGCTCCACAACAGCTGTGGCGGGTGGCGATGTCATGCGATGACAGCAAGTTCCACGACGGTGGGCACATGGTGCTTTCCTTCAGAAGATTATCACTCTTGCCCCTCCTTTTGGTGGTGTGCTAGTGGCTGATCTTGCTCCTCTTCAGAAGCAGTCTCTACCTTGTGTCCCATCCCCTCCCCCATTATAGGTAAACTCAGATTCGAAGGATGAGCCCCCTCTAAGATTTTCCCAAATTAAGTGTTGATGTACTAAAGGGCCACCTAGTCCCTCTGCAGTATCACTATAGATCCTTTTGTCTAGGATACTATTCCTCCTGTTTCTAGCAATTCCCTTCCTACGTTCCTCTCATATCCTAACCTATTTGTAGCTCAAAGAGATAGACAACTTGATAAACAAATTTCTACTTCCTTACAGGTGGATATGCTTTGATGAATTCCGAGGAGGAGACCAAAGGTCATATTGATACATTTGATGAACGGTTTCTTGGGGAAAGCTTGGTAACGAACTATCAAATCTCGTGAATTGTTGAAAATATATAAGAGTGGAGACTGTTCATATGTTTATGTTAGAGCAGCGCATCGAGGGGCCAATCCTCTCGGTGTAGGAGAGCTACAGTGGGGCCATGGTATTTAGCCGGAGGGGTGCCTCATATGTGTTTGTGTAATGTGGTATATTATACCAAGATGTATGGGATCTCCCTTTGAGGTGTAAGGAAGGGTAATCCTTGGACTACAGCTCCATTACAAACAAAATATTTATAGTAGTAATAAGGGCAATGTAACGCTCTTTCATGAAAATCGCATAATTGCGGGTTTTGTGTGTTTTGATATAAATTATTAAATGACTAAATTTTTTTAGTTTTCTTCAAGTTTTTTGATAAAGTTCAGCATTTTCAATCAAAGGAATCCATTTACAAACAGGACTAGCATGTCACAACTCATAGAGACAGCAAGTGCATCCAATGCTTTGCTGTGTAGAAAGGATTGTAGCTTCCAAGATAATGATGACAAGCCATCCAAAAAGTCTTCAAAGGCTAAAAAGAAGGGCAATCTGAAAATAAGGCTAAGAAGAGGCAGAAACAACAATGAAAAACTTGGCAATTAGTTGCACAACATAGAGATTTAATGGTTGTACATAAGTGCTTTATATGTGAATAGGAAGGGCACATGGCAAAAGGACTTTCCTCGGTGGCAACGTCTGGCTGCGACGGCGGTGATGGTTGGGGAAAAGGCCCATTGGGCGGCGGACGACGGCATCAAGGGAGAGATGGCGGGCGAAGGAACATCAGGTGGAGAAGAAGAAGAAGAAGAAGAAGAAGAAAAAGAAGAAGAGAAGGAGGAGGAGGAGGAGGAGGAGGAGGAGGAGGAGGAGGAGGAAGAAGAAGAAGCAACAGGAATAGGGAAGAAGAAGAAGAAGAGAGAGAGAGAGAGGAAGAGAGAAGGAGAGGGAAGGAGCAGAGAAGGGGCTATCAGGGAGAGAGAGGGAGGGGGAGGAGAGAGAAAGAAAGAAAGAAGGAAGAGAGGAGAGAGAGGAGGAAAGGAGGGCGGGAGGAGGGAATCGCCGGGGAGGGTGGAGGGTATTATTAGTTTTTTTAAATTAAAGAAAAACAATTAGTATTTGATTTTTTAGTTAAAAAAAAAACAAAAATCAAAGGTAGTCCCCACCTTGTCCCTCGCGCACAGGCGCGGGGCGGGGGTAAAAACAAAATGCAGTGACGGGACCCATAGACCACCGGGACACTGTCACGAGGGGCGAACTGTACGATGGACACATCAGAAGATGTGTAAATTGAAAAATGCAAATGTTCACGCGCAAGGCAGGAGGCGCGTACACACGTAAAAACACGGAAAATCAATTAATAAAACCCAAATCGTGCATCGAAATGAAATGCCGTAAAAATGGAAAATGCGTCAGAAGGCAGGGGGAAGACAGTGGAAAAATGCAACAGGGGGTCCAGGGAGAATGCAGGGCATTCACATGGGAAAAATGCAAAAATCGAGCCTGAAAGTGCATACGGGAATTAATATCGAAGAATCTGTTTGTCAGAACGAAGTGCGAGAAGAATGAGAAATGTGTCGAAGAACATGCCCGACAATCCTATCACATTAGAACACAATTCTGATCAAGATAAGATGCATTCATATGGGAAAAGCCCAAAAATTATACTCAAAAAGGGATTCAGAAATTAATAGTGAATGATCTGGCCACCCGAAGGGAGGGCAGTCAAAAGGAGAAACGTTAGGACATAGATGATCATCAGGTCTAGCACATTAGAACTCAGTTCTGATGGGGTTAGGAGGTGTTCACATGGAAAAAACAATAAAATGAAGCTCGAAAATACTTATAAAAATTAATAACAAAAAATTTGTAGGTCGGAATAGGGCGGTGGAAAATGGAAAAATGGGTAGAAGGGGGTCCGGTCAAGGCTAACCACTCAGAATTGAATTTCGAGGAGAATAGGGCAGGTTCACATGAAAAAAGGACGAAAATACGCACGAAGAAGACATGAAAACCCACAAAAATTAATAACAGACAAATTGTAGGTCAGAATGATAGGGTGTAAAAAGGAAAAATTTCATATGGAAGGGGTAGGATAGGGATGTCACATTAGATCAATGTTCCAAAACAATAAAGGAGTGTTCACATGGAAAAATGTCCAATGTGCAAGATTTACTTCAAAAATTAATAACTTTCAATACGTTGCTCGGAATAGGGGGACAATTAAAAGGAAAAAGGTAAAATTTAAAGGGATACACATGGCTATAAGGTTGGATTTGGATCTTTGTAAACGTATGATGTGTTCACATGAAAAAACGACCAAAATGCTGTGTAAAGAAAAAGAGCAATATGAATGGCCTTGTAGGTAAAGGAGACGAGGGCTTGTGAGTGGGCAAGGGACCCATTAAGGTAAAGTGAAGACATGGGATATACACAGATTCCGTGAATGACATATGCAAGATCTATGCTCGGCAGACGTGCAGGGACGCGTCCCCACACTTAAAACCTTACTGGGTAGGGTGAAAGGACTCCACATGAATACAAGATGTGTCATTGGATTATATGTTAATGTCCATGCACTTAAAATATGACCATCACTTGCAAACAGAAGGTGTAGGGTTAGAAAAACTTGACCCAGTTTGCCGAGCATTGCGGTTGACTGTTGACGTCGTGCCCTGTGTCGCAGTCGTTGCAGGAGGTACCAAGATGTCTTCACAGCATACGTTCAACGCAGAACCACACAACAACACCTAGGGAGGTATCTTTGCTGATGAAGGTGCAAGAATTCGGGTGATGACGAAGGATATTGCACTCATCGCACATGCACTCAAATGGGGAGGAAAGAATAGTCACTCGCCCCATAGCGTACATCACTTGATGAATCTTGTAGAGAACCCCATAACATACACCCGGTTTAGAAATCGACAAGGGAAATGGGATAGAAGGAGTATGCCAGGGTACACAGTTGACGGTGCATAAGTATGTCCAACCCCGTCTGGCATAGGTGCAAGCATGAAGGCCAGGGATCCTTATGGTGCAGTGTACAGAACAGGGTGATGTGTTGTGTGATGATGGCAAATATCCATCTCATGGGTGCATAGGGAAAGGAAAACATACCTTGTGCCAAGTGTTGTAACGTCCCTTAATCTCACCTTGCGATGGAGTGAGGAAACACCAGTCATGCTCAGCCTCCCTCTATCTCACGCTCTGTTTGAGAATACAAGAGGGCAACCCGATCCTTACACCCATTATTGTTATCCTCACAACCGCTTGTGCAAAGGTTGTATGCCTTGTGCGCATTTGATGGTGCAACAGTGTATCCTGCCCTGTGCTGGCATACAGTGCGAGAAGGAAGGCCAGGAAGCCTTATAGTGCAGTGCACAAGAATAGATCATGCGTTGTGCATTGACAAGCCCAGTCCGTGCGTGCAACCCTCCATTCCACACAGCTCACCTCTCATTTGAATTGAAGGGAAAGGACTAGTCACTCACCCCACCCTTTATCTCATGCTCTGTTAATAAATACAGAGGGTGGCCTACACACAGCCTATCCTATTAGAATGAAAGCTCACATTACTCAATTGTTTGTCGATGAAGATCGCTTCGTCTATTGCTAGCATTAGGGAGTTGATGACGAGGCATACCTAGGGAGGTAGCCCAGATATCTGGTATTGTAGATTTTCTGGAGATCATGTCGTCTGTGTTAGGGAATCACATGTTCTGCGGGGAGTATAGAGACAACACACCAAGGGAGGTGGCTTTGGAATTTCTTCTAGAAAAGTATCTACTGATGATTCAGCTATCCTAGACTGCAGGGTGTTACCACCTTTTCCACGGCCAGCTTCCCGTCCAAGGGTGTTTCCACCTTTTCTTGGAACAAGGCCTGCTATGACAAGGAATTGCTTCCTTTTCTCCTATAACAATTTGTTTTATTATTTTTTCTTTCTTTCTTTCCTGCTCTCGAGGGTGTTTTCACCTTTTCTCGAAGAATAGGTCGGCATGACAGGGATCGAAGTCCTTTTCTCCCATGACCGATATATATACATTTTCTTTTTTTAAAATAAAGAGAATGGTAGAAATACCATGTGTTAAGACCATCCTCACCACCGTTGCTGGATCAGACGAGAAGAGAACAAGGTAGGGGTGGGAGGTGTTTGTGAGGGGCTAACAGAACAAGGCCGCCTCATGAAGAAGATCTTAAGGGCTATTAGGAGCATAAGGAGAAAGACAGTGCGACACCCAAAAGGGGAAGGGTGGGTTGATTGTGATTATCAGGATCCCCAGGGAGGGAAATACAATAGCCATTGATCAGGAAAGGATCATCAGAGGCATCAACCGCCTCCACTAGGACACAGAGCCATTAGGGTTGATAGCAAGTACCTTATAGGGGCCCATCCATCGTTGTTGAAGCTTGCTAGGAAAATTGCCAAATTGTGAATCATAGGCCAGGACAAGATCACCTTCCTTGAACTCCTTGTGCTTTCTTGCATAATAAATGGGCTGATCCAGCTTTGAGGATCCCTTCTGGAATAGGATTGCACCTAAGCCTTCAACTGATACATTAGTGTGTACATGGAACTCCTTTGTCCAATCAGGAGGTTGTAGGATGGGTGCCTCAATCAGACACTGCTTCAGAGTGCTGAAGGCTTTGTTACATTCTTTTATCCAAATAAACTCTGCATCTTTCTTAGAAGCTTACGTAGGGGGGTTGCCTTTGTTGCAAAATGGGCTATGAACCTTCTGTAGTAGCCCACATGGCCTAGAAATCCCCTCAATTATTTGAGGTCTGTTGGTGTTGTTAACGCTCGATATTCTCAATCTTTGCAGGGTCTATTGATATCCCTTATGCAGAGACAATGTGGCCCAACAGAATTCCAGAAGAGACTCCAAATATGCATTTGTCTGGATCGAGGGAGATCCCATACTCTTGACATCTATCAAAACACTGCTATAGGTGTCCCCAATGCCCACGGATTAGGCTATAGATACAGAAGTCATCGAGATGCACCTCAATGAAATCATGTAAATGGTTTTGGAAGGCAGCCATCATCACTTGTTGGAAAGTAGCAGGAGCATTACTAGAGAGCCCAAACGATATCACTTTGTAAGCATAGGTTCCCCATTCGGTTGTGAAGGTTGATTTGGATTGGTATTCTTCTGCGATTTGGACTTGGTTGTATCCATTGAATCCATCCAAGAGAGAATAAAGCTCATGGCCTACCACTGTGTCCAACAGTTGGTCTATAAAAGGGATAGGGAAATGATCCTTCTTTGTCTTGGAGTTCAACTTCCAAAAGTCCACACATATTCGAAGTTTCCCATTCTTCTTGGGTATGACCACAATGAGTGAAACCCATTCACTGTTAGCCACTGGATAAATGAACTCAGCTTTAAGGAGCTTCAATAATTGAGCCTTTAGCAGAGCAAAATAATTGGGATTCATACACCTTTGTCTTTGCCTCATAGGTTTGCATCAGGATCTAGGTTGATGTGGTGTTGGCAAATTGTGGGATCAATCCCCTTTAGATCTTTATACAACCATGCAAACACATCTAAGTTCTCCTTTAGTAGGTCTCATAGGACCACTAGTTCCTCTTCTGGAAGATTTAGACACACTTTCAGGTGACATTTAGTACCGTCATCCATGAATGTTAATTTCTTTTCACCTTCCACTTCACGCATAAATGTCCCATGGACTGCTTTTGGGTAAAGATCTGACTCCTTCAAGGGAGTGGTCTCATCTTTTGATGATGCACTGGAACTACTGTTGTCTTTTAATAGAGGCTTAGCTCACTCTTTGGGAGGCTAAAACGGTATCATTGAGGCTTCGGGTTTGGGTTGGGAATAAATTTTTTATTGGCTCGAGGATTCCTCTTCTAAAGATCCATCCAAGAATGTCATATAATAGGAACTTTCTACATTCTGTTTGAGCTGCAGGGTTGGGGGTTGTTGGCAAGGTGCATTGTCATCATCTTCTTTAAGGAAGGGTACCTTTGGATGATAAGAGCCACTACTGAAGGAAGACCTATTCTTCTTAATCCATTTCTTATAAAGGCTTTTCTCACGACGTGACTCATTAATCAGTCCAAAGGATACCATAATCATTCTGCCAAACAGAAAGGAATCTTCTGCTTTTCTGAGGCTTTAGGAACTTTAGGGTCTTTTTCCTCATCTCCGCTTTCTGTGAGTAGGATAGATCCTTCTAGCTCACTTTTATAATCTTCTTTTGTATTTTCACATTCGTCCTCTTCAGATTTTGTTTCGATCCCTGTGGGGGCTCTGTAAGATAAGAACAAGTTCTTTGTTATATCCTCTGATTTTGCCTTTGCTTTTGTCTCTATGTCTTTCTCTGACTCTCCTCTTGTCTCTAGCTCTGTCTTTGCGGCTACCATGTAACAGGGAGAACAATACATTCATGCTTCTATTTTGCTATTAGAGGTGATTTCAGAAGTCAATTCGAGTTTAGGCAGGAGGTATTCTCCCATGGACAAGGACTTTTCTTCTTTTGATAATTGGCTTACAGTACCCACTGTTAGGGACTGTGCCTCTGTTTTCTTGGGAAAGATTTGTTTGATAGCCTCTTCATCTCTTGATGTACCATCTATTACTTCATTGGAGGAGTCGGTTACGAATTTGATGGATGTGGATCCATTGCCTTTTTGTGATCCATACAACTTCAACACCACTTTGTTGGGTCCTCTACCGAGGCTTAAGGTTCCTTTGAACCAATCCATCCTTGCTCTTGCTTCAAAAAGCCAAGGCCTTCCCAACAACAGAGGGTATGAGGTCCTGTAGGAATTTGGTTTGACCACCAAATATGTCAGCCAATAGTCTCTCTTTGTGCGAGGGTTGTCTTTACGTATGGGAGAATGCCCAATGCTTTGATTCTGCTCTGGTCTACCAATTTGATAAGCCACTGTGTAGGTTGCATTCCTTGCAAGCCTAGATCCTTCATTGTCACATATGTCATTATGTTTACTAACGAGCCTCCATCAATCAATGCATCTGCAAAAGCACCCTTCAATCCATACACCAATCTCTAGGGTTCTAGGATCCAGGAAGGCATTAGGCACATCTACTTCCTTCACGGGTTCTAAGGCTCTGTTGGACTTGGTCACCACGGAGGGAACAATTTTTAGGTCTCTTCTTCTAGTCAGTATGCTTTTGAATTTCTTTTAACAACTAGGAGACAACATCAGCAACTATCGGAATGTTAAGTTTGGTTTAAAAGTATCTAAGTCTTTGACCAAATCATACTCTTTGATAGGATTCACATGCTTTTCCAATCGGCTGGGAAATGGGGCCACACCCACTTTTTCTTCCCTTTTTCTTCTAGGAGTGGCAACATCTACACTTCTTCTACATGAGGAGGTACTTCCGCATCCTCTATCTCCTGGACCTCTAGTTCTGTCTTTGCAACTGTCTCTGTGGCTCTTTGTGGCTCTATAGTACTCTGTACTTCATTTCCTGGACTACATTGTTTTGCTTTTCCTTATGAAGGTTGAACTTCATAGTCTTGACAGAGGGAATGTTCTCTTTTGGAACTACATGTTCTCCTTTCTTTGCACATGTTATTGCAGCCACTTTCAATTCCACCAAATTGGAAGTAGGTTCTTGGGTCTTCTGTTGGGTATCAGAAGTAGATTTCATAGGAGCTGGACTTGGACAATCTTTTGCAGTGTGGCCTTCTCCTTTGCATCAAGTGCATAAGGGCTTATAATCCACAAACCTTCTAGGGTTTGGACAATTCGATGAGATATGACCCTTTTCTCCACATTTGTAACACTCCACCTCTGATCTCTGACCACCGCTAGACTGTCGTTCTCTGTAACTGTGAGGGAAACCTCCTTGGACCAAAACTAGGACCAAACTCCCTAGGATTTGGTCCAATGTCATGTATTGTCATTTTGGATTCTAACAAGTTGAATCTTGCGTTTTCATCTTTCTTTCTTTGTTCCTGCATCTCTTTCACAGAGAAAATATCCTCTATATGGTTCTTTCTCAAATAGTATGAACAGAAGGCTCCAAGAATGGTTGGTTTTCGGGTACATTCAGTAGCTAAATGTCCCGCTTGATGGCACTTTCCACACCATGTATTAGAACACATCACATCTCTGCTATCTCCTGCAGGAGTGGATATATTGGTGGTATTCACCTTCAACGTTTGTAGCTATTCAGTAATCACATTTATAAGCTCTTTCTTGATACTAGCTACTAAATTGGATAGGTATTCCTTCAGATTTTCACCTCTTGGAGTACTTGTAGTAGGGTTTTGGAAAGCTTCTATGATTACTACATACACTAGTTGGGTTGATCCAGAAGGTCCTCTGTTCTGGTTTTGATTCAAAGCTCCTATTGAGACTTGGGGTTGTTGATTCCAGTGGGTAGGATTCCACTGTTGTTGAGTCGCCATTGGAGGAACAATTTGGGACCAGTGTTTTTGTGTTTGAACCATCATTTGAGGCACTATTGACTGTGGTGGCCACTGTGGATTAGGTGCATTGTACTACATCACTGTTTGCATCTGGGGGTAGGGATAGGGAACTATCCCTGGGATTGGATTTGGTGGTATACCATTCCTAGCATGGGAGGAGGTAAGACTCCTCTTCCTGAGGTCATTGACAACCTTACTTCAACTTCATCATACAGTCTTGCACCTTCCACTGCAGCTTGTAGATTAGCTGGTCTTCTCAATTCCATGAACTTGTGAACTTCTAGTTGTAGGCCTCTAAGGAATACTCCTTTTCGGATGCCTTCATCCAAATGATGATTGTTCCATCTCTTCAAGATGGATTCCATTCACGAGACATGAGCTTCTACTCTTTCTCTAGAGGATTGACTTAGATTCATGAACTCCTCTCATATCTACTCTTCAAAACCTTCACACCTGAATTTAGTGAGAAATGCCAACTTCCCATGTGTCGAAAGTTCTTCCTGCTTGTCTCTCATACCATTGAAACGCCGCACCCTTGAAAGTGGTGGGGAATATCGCTAACCAATGCTCATGGGTTTTGGCATTGTTAGCCACACATGCTACCATAAACTCTGCTACATGAAGATCAGGGTCTTCATTGTACTCTCCCTTAAAAATGGGCAATGGGACTACATTTGCTGGCATGTCATCCATATTTCTAGGATGAATTTGACTAGGAAGGGGACCTTGAGTCGCCATGGGGACTTCTGTAAAGAGAGCTTTTAAGGCATCAAAGGAGGCTTCTGCTCTGCAAGCTCTTTCTTGGCCTTGATTTTTGCCTTCTCTCTTCTCACATACCTCTGGACTCGTTCTAGTGCTTGTCTCCTTATGGCGTCATTCATGAGGGGGTTGGCTCCACTAAGTTGTTAGTGCTCCACAGAAGGGTAACATAAGGCTTTAGTCTCTGGAGGACTCTCTTGCCAACATTTCTTCTACTTCTTTCTTTTCAATGTCTCTGAATTTTGCTTTCATGCCATTGCATAGAGGAAGGTATTTAGTTCTAAAGGTGTCAAAGTTCATGCGTCTAAGCATTGTTGTAGTGCCATCATTATAGTAATGCCATCTTTTGACGGTTTCAATAATGTATGTTGTGAAGAACAATTTTTCTACCAACTTCTAGTGGGTTTCCAATTGGACGAATAGAAGATTGTTAGAACACCAAGCATCCCACGTATCTTGGAGTTGAGCATCTACGAACAGGTCCCAACTCTTTTCCTTCTTATTCTTGTGAACCTCCACAGGCCATGACTCTTGAAGCTTCTTGACTATCTCCCACTTGATGATGTTTGGAAATTCTTCAATAAATGACAAATTCTCCATTGATACTCATTCTCTTTGTTCTACTCTTCAATTTTGTGGGAGGAACTTTGCTACTGTGATGCAAGTTTTGGCATCTTTAGAAGGTAATGGAAACAGACCATCACAGAGGGACTGCATAAGAATGGCATTGTGATTTCTCCATTGGGGGATGAATATTTTGTAGAATGTGGCCTTGGCAAGGAAATCTTCTAATTCTTCAATAGTGACAGGAAATTTATGCTCCATTGCTTTTCTTTCTCTTCAATAGTGGTATTTCTTCCATTTTCAGCCTCTGTTTGTGCTTGTTAATGGCAGTTTTCCCCGACTGCGTACCAAAAACATGGAGCCCTAAGAGAGACACCGAGGAAAAGGGGTTTCTACTACAAGAAAATATATCTTGTAACATCAACAAGCATTTGTTTCATTCTTTAGAGAATCACAACAAGGAAAAGAACACCACTAGTAAGAAATTTTCATGCAGCATCATAGAAACAATTCTCCCACAGCTCTATCTTCAACAAAATTCATCATTTTCTTCATATTTTTCATAGAGTTCATCATCCAACAAAGAGAATACAAGAGAAAAACCACTTTGAATGGAAATAATATCACATATGATTCATCTTCATTGTCTTCATAGTTTTCTCTCACAGTCTCTCATAGATAGATACATTGTTTGGCATATAATTAACTATCTCTGACTCTCTGTCTCTCTCTCAATCAATAGTACATCATCTCCTTACTAAAATACTCAATAATCACTCACAATAATCCCTCTTTGGTCATAGATGCCCCTTGCAAAAGGTGTGTTTGATATGAAAGGTCACCAGAGCCACTACAATGACTCTTCATAACTCACCACTGTCACTTCACTCTAGTCTTCTCTTGAGTCTTCAACAACTACTTCTTTGACTTATTCAAGCTCTTTTGAACTTATATTCACCTCTTTCCAAGGCTAGAAATCTTTCCTAAATACATACATTCCACAAAACACATATAGAAGATCTATAGAACAAAATAGAACAGAAACAGAGCAGGAACATAGGCTTTATAAAAGCTCAACAAAAGGTTACATAAGGTCAATAGAAAGCATTAGAACCAGATAACTCATACTAAAACCATTCCAAACTATCAAAAACTATTCAATGAGCTTGCAAAAGACCTCAACTTCCATCAATCATTAATCCATGCTTCATAAAAAGAAGATCAGAATAAAAAAGAAGCTAAACAGAACCAATTAGAACCTCAATAGAACCTATCAGAACATCGCAAAGCCTCATATTTCTACTGAGAATCATCACGACCTTTCAAAAAATAATCAATGTCATCCAAAAAAATTTCAAATACTTCCAAAACAACTAGTCATCACTCAAAATCCATATAAAATCAACCATCCAACCTTCAAAAACAACAAAAATCAACCCAAAAAATCTTGACAATTTAGCATTCAACAATGTCAAAATAGTAGGTTGTCACTCAGTTCTAGGAAATTTTTGAAGGGGATGCAATGGCAATGGAGAAGGAGAAGAGGAAGATGCAGAAGAGAAGAGCACACACATTGTAGGTGCTGTCTAATTGAACTGACAGCCTTATTGCACTATCATATTATATATGAATAAAGAATGGGTGGTCATAGTGTACACGGGCAGGCCCAGAGGCCTTTTACCCCAATAACCTCCCATTAAAAGGCCAATGTGGTTGGGAAGTGAGAACAAAGAAAAGAAAAGACAAGGTGAGGAATCATGACATCTCACCCAACGCCCAATCGAAAAGCGAGCTGTGCAAGAAGTGTCGGGAACCTTTGCAGAAGAAGAGTCAAGCATCCCCGAGTCGATGACAACCAGGAGATAAGTGATCCCGCAGCTCCATACAATGGAGCAATCCAAGAATGCTTGTCATGAAGCAAGCAAAACTCATTAGTGTACGACTGTAAAGCATCAGAGTCACACATAGCATCACCGTGTGCATACAAGACAACGGAGAGTAGTCAAACTCTCCAGAGTCAATCATTGAAAGAGAGCCAACATCCCAGTTGGACAACGGGGTCTCAAGACTACATGTAGCCTTAGTAAAGCAGAAGCCTGATATATGGCTGGCTATCCAGCCTACAAAACTACAAGAAAATAACTCTCATGAGCCTGCAAGGGGTCTAGCAACTGATCACTAACATCCTGGCCCTGAATGCTATACATAGCTATGTCATCTGGGCCAATAAGTGCCTCATTTTTAGTATAAACAGGTTGCTGTAATGGCACTATAGTTGCTGTAAAATCAGCCATAAAGCATACTGAATGCTCACTAAGAGGCCTGAGAGATATCTGCGTCTCATAGAAGACAGCATGACAGCTGCATATGACCTGCTAGGCATCCAAATCCCATAATCTATAGGCCTTAAAGTCACAGTCTCCATAACTAATGAGGATACATCTACATGACATAGGCACATGTGGCATACGTATAGATGCCTGGCAGCCAAACATCCTCAAGTAATCATAGGAGGGCTGCATGCCACTCCACGCCTCATGGGGTGTAGTATGATCCAAGGTCAAGCACGACATCATGTTAACCAAACAGACTGCCGTCATAAGGGCCTCAGTTCAAAATCCATAAGACAACCCAGCTATGGTAAGCGTAGAAGCAACCTTTGCCTATAAGGTCAGGCACATGCCATGAGCAATCCCATAATATGGTGGGCATAAGAAATCAATGCCATACTGTTGATAAGAGGTCCGAAACCTGGGAGAGAGAGAATGACTCTCATAATCCATCTGCGAGCACCTACACTTGCTACCAACAGAATCCATAAGCTTGTCAAGCATAACTGCCGCTTCCTCAATCTGCACCAAGGGAAAAGCCTAAACACAGTGGGCAGCATGATCAACAAAGGTCACAAAGTACGATGCTCCACCAAGTGATTGGGAAGGCATAGGTCCATATACTACACAATGGACAAGATCTAGAGGAGCATGCCTCATACGATCGCCATAAGCCAAGGGGGCTCTGCAAGGACCAAGAGTACAATCAGAGCAAGCATCAAGTTCTGTAAGTGACATAGGAGGCAACAATGAGTCTAAACAAGACAAGATCTCCATCTCTCTATGGTGCATATGGCCTAAGCGATAATGCCATAACAATGCATGTGGTATTTGGATAATTGCAACCATAGAATCTCCCACATGAGAGACATGCACTTGGTAATGAGAACCAACTCTAGAATCTCTAGCCAAAACCGAGCAACCATGATAGATCTTCCACAACCTATCATGAAGAGAAATAGAGTAACCTACATCATGCAATTGACTGATAGAAATCAAGCTCTTACTGAGAATGGGAACATGTAAAACATCCCTAAGCATAAGAGAAGTCCCATTAGGCAAAGCTAGGTGTATGTCCCCTATACCAAGAATAGCATAAGTCTGCTCAAGGCCCAAAGAAATGCATCCATCAAACTCGTTGTAAGTAGAGAACCATGCTCTATGTGGGGTAACATGACAAGATGCCATAGAATCCAATAGCCAATCTGAGGCGGCATAGGCCATATCACTAAGCAAGAAAGTTATAGGGAAACTAGATGATAGGAGTACATGCTCAACTGCATCATCATGGGTAACAACATGTACCTCACCGCTAGTAATGATGGTAACACCTACTACATCTCCTGTATCTCTAACTCTCTACTCATGTTGAGTCCGTCTGTGTCTCTGTTGCTCTCTAATCCATCTGAAACATTTTCTTTTAATATGCCCAAGCTTCCCACAATGGAAGCATACATATGTAGAAGAAGAATCTGTAGAAGACGACAAGGAATCCAAGTCATCATGAATAGGGCTATCCATAGCATCCACAGAGCTCAAGGAGTCGAGGGCTGTCCCAACATAGGGAACTTGCTCATCAAGACAACTGTCAGTAGAAGCACAAGTGGTAGAAGCTCCCACATGAAAAAGACTCCTAGCTAAGTGCATGACATAACCAACCATAATAGTGTAAAGGCCAAGACATCTGTCAAAAGAGCATATGGTATTCAGCCATGAAATCAGCCCATAACCATAATGGCAAACATGACTCTGCAGTACATCAGACCACATGGAAGCATCCAAGTCTATGCAAGACCAGTAAGTGGCATAAGATCCTGCAATAGTCAAGCTCCAGGAGAAGCCCAAGTATCTGTATGAAAACATCCAAATAAGTGGCTCTGTAAAGTACATGATAGTAGACAAAGTCCATAGCTGGGTAAGCATCAAGAGCAACTACTCTCTGACATGTATGGGTAAAAGCAACCCAACTAGCATAGAAGCTAGGCAACACAGAAGCAACAAAGCCATAACTGCTAAACCCAAGTACTATCAAGAAGTCCACTGATCAAGGAGTAACCCGCAAAGAACCAAGCATCAATGAGCAATGAAATCTCAATAACAAACTGCCAAGACAATGGAGCAAGTACTGCTCAAACATGTATCTGCATCCAAGTAAATCCAAGATTCATAATCGGGGCATTAGGGCCAAATAGCATCCAAGCTACATAAGTGATAAGCCAACCAAATGCAAACTGCTCCACAAAATTCTCAAATGCAAGTCGATTCAAGCCCAAACATCTGCCATACTACAACCGAACCCAAAAGCATCCACATCAAACATCAGTCCCGTAATGGGTAGCACGTGGCATAAACCTTGTCAAGTGAAATGCCAACTGCAAAGAAAATGACAATGAACCAAGAATTGAGCTCTACTCTTTGCTCAAGAAGCATCCGGGAGCATAAACATCAAAGTGGCATCATCCAAATACATCAGCATATCATCTCGAGTAGTCGGGAGTACCCGTAGATCATAGGCATAACCAAACTGGAGGTAAAATAACATGTCAACCAAAGTAGCATAAATCCCAACCAACAACGAAGTGTCCGCATCCAAATAAAGGCTCAATAGCTCTCAAATAGCATATCCGGGCATAAACCATGATGATCAAGCATCAATACATCCAACATGACACCTGAATGTCAACAAAGAGCATTATGCATAAGCCGTCCTTGATAAAACTTTGCTGCCCAAACAATGTACATCAGTAAATCCCTGCATAAATCGAGCTATGGAAGCTCAAACCAAGTCCCAAAGCATCTCAAAACATTGGGCAAACATCCCCAAAGTATATGAGCATCAAATACCAAGCCTTGGGAGCATCATATAAGCTAAGAGCATGACATTTTCTTGTTGTAAATCAACTCAAATCTATTAGAAAATTTTGTGATTAGAATTTAGTAGATCTAACATCACCATTGTGTCTGGAGTGTGCCAAAACCCCAAGTTAGACTCTTACCTTGCCTGAATCACGTTCTAGATGTCCGAGATATGAGAAAAAATGGAAAATTTGAGCCAGATTTTGAAACAAGCGCAAAAAAAAAAGTGAGCTGCTATTGTGGGGCTTGCTGGTTATGCTGAGGATAAGGGGGAAAATGGGGATATACAAGGTGCCCAATGAAGCCAAGGAACACCTGCAAAGAGCCTATGAGGGCTGGGGAGAAGTGGGAGATGAAATCTTACCTTGGGGGGAAGAAGCCATGGCTGGCATTGAAGCTCCCAGCTCTAGGTCTTCAATCCGGGCTGAAGTAATGGCTAGATCGGGCCAAGCTCCACGATCAAGCTTTGATCCAAAGCTCTGATACCAATTGAAGGGGATGCAATGGCAGTGGAGAAGGAGAAGAGGAAGATGCGGGAGAGAAGAGCACACACAATGTAGGTGTTGTCCAACTGAACTGACAGCCTTATTGCACTATCATATTATATATGAATAAAGAATGGGCGGTCATAGTGTATACGGGCAGGCCCAGAGGCCTTTTACCCCAACAATTTTTGGCAGCGAATTTGGTAAAAGAGGACTTTATTGGAGCTAAAAGGGAGATTAGTCTTGATTGCTTTTGAAAGCAAGATTTTTCTTCCTCCCTCCTTAAGCTTTCATGGTGGATTCACCACCATCTTTCTCTTCCTATGCATCCATGGCCAAAATATGTATCCTAGCTTTATTCTTCATTCCAAGCAAGATCATAAGTATTCTTGAAGGCAAAAACATCATGTGATCTATAACAGTACTTTAGGCTATTGGCACCAAGAACAAGATAACACAATAGCTAGATTCATTCACACTTTGCTTCTTAGATGCTTATGGAGAATTCTCCTTAAGCATTGCACTAGCCATAGCTAGTGCAAGGCTTGCTTGCACCTTTTTTCTTGGATGGTAGTTGATTTAAACAATTCTAGATGGACTATACTTGATTGTTGCCAATGTTGTTGAAGTGGCACGAAAGGGCTTCAATGATGTCATTTATTGCCCTGAACATAGGTCTAATAAATTGCTAGCCATGAGAGCTTATTTGCTCATTGTTTCCAAGATATGAAGCAAGCATTGGTTCTAAGATAAAATTTCTTCCAGAAGAATACCTTGGAGTAATTCTAGGACACCAACACCACAACAGAGCTTTTGAGCTGTCTTCATAGCAGGTCGTTCTTTATAGAGTAAGATTTAGGTATATTACCATGGTGGTGTGTCTTGGATAGGGCCTTTGAGCACTCATATTAGAATTAGCACATGAATTTCTATGACAATCATAGCCACATTTAAGTTTAGCTATGATGATCCATAGCAACAATATTTTAGCACGGGTGCATCTTTCCAATTTCAATTGTTCCCTTAACAACATACGTTTTTGATTTCCAATTTCAAGGCATTACCTTTGTTGTCATCATGGTATCATAAAAAAGCATAAGTGCATATGCTAATACACCAATCATGTCAGTCATTTCAACATTTGGCTCGTTGAATCGAATTTCTTTTGTAATACTTATGATTATAGCAGACATACCACCAAGGATGTGGGCTAGAGCAGCCATTGCATTTTCTTGCAATGCATCAACAAAATTTCCTTGCATGGATTCCCTTAAAGCTACTACTAGGGCACTTACTAAAAGAGGTATTACACTAGCATCATACAAAGACCATTGAGCTTCTTGTGAAGCCAATGAGAGTGCTCTCAATGCATTAACTACCACTACTTAGATAAATATGTAATTACCAAAGCATGTGAGTTTAAGTAATAGATCAATTGCACCAATGTTGACACTTTGATTATTGCTTTAGTTGAGCATATCCATTTAGGAAATGTTATCTTTGAATTAATAGTCTTGTCTAAGGATGCAAAGTTCAAACTAAGTATTTATGAAAATTTGATCTCAAATCCATAATGTTTAAGTGCTTCAATAACAAACAAGAAGGTTGAAGGCAAAGGTTTTAGTTGTATGCATAATAAAGCCAAGGATATGTATTCTAGTGTGGAAATACTTTTCAAGCTAGTCCTCCACGGACTTTTAGCCAACAAAGGCAAACTTAGAGAAGATAATAATTGCAACTCTTTTAATATGTTTCCCAAAACAACCACAAATTATACATGTTGACCCTACTCAAAATATGCTAGTTTCCTCCATCATTGTCGAGACCTAAAACGGGCCCGACACTGGCTCTAGGGCTCTATATTCACCAAACCACATCATGGCCTCGCGGCCAGGAGCATGTAGAGGCTATACACTGCTCTAAATAAATCACGTGTTTGTATTGATTTGTAGTCCAATGGTTTTTCCCTTCCCAACTTCAACAAAGGGAGTATCTCACACATTCAGTTGATCAAAACTTTGATTCACCTACACAAAGAGCTCCCCCCAACAACAGAGTGCTGTGGCTCCTATGGCTCTCCTACACCTTGGGATTGGCCCCAAGCCTTGTGTAATCTCCAACAAAAAGAACAAGCGTAACATAGTCCTCTCATAATATAAATATATGATCCAAGAGACTATATATATTCCTCACTTAATCAGTTTCCCAAGATATCACACTATCCTACAGCAAAGGGGATCTTAAACTCTCAACGTTGGTCATCACCTAGACATACAATTGCGATGCATCCAGGAATTTATCTTCTAACACCATATTTAGATTGCATGTGCACATTCTCTGCTCAAACAACTTAACTGAAAACAAGCCAATGTGAAGTGCACAAACAATCTTTTCATGATTTCTTTTTACTCACGTTTTCCTACGTTGCTAAGGAATAGAACTGGGCTAACCCATGGTACTGAACCCCTTAAAACTTATATAAATCACAGCCTATATGCTAAGATATGCAAATAAATCAATAACTTAATCAAATATATTTCCATTTAAATCCCACACCCCTACCATTTACATTTTTCTTGCTTGCACAAATGTAGGGAGATTTCATGAAAATTTTCTATAGAAATAAGCACTAAACATACACTTTAATACATATTGAGGTAAATCCTCATGCTTTATATTCATTACACAATCACAAACATTCTCCTAATTCTCTGTAAATTTTAACACACAAAATCTATATTTCTTAAATTTTTTCCTTCATTTGACTATTTTCATAAAATTTTTCATTTATTTCAATATAAATTATTAATTTTTTTGGGTTTTCTGATTTGTATGATTTAGATGAAGTGTGATCCATTATTATGCTCATTTTCTTCCAAAACCCAAGAACAACATCATTTTCCATGAAATCTTGTGTTTTGGGTTTTATGGTTTTATTATTTTTAATATACGTAAAGAAAAATGAATGAATTTTTAAAATTACAGACATCAACAAACATATTTCAATAATTTTCAATCATCTTTTCATCATATGCACTAAAGATTTATCATAAAAATTAAATAAGTGAAACTTACTCTAAAATCCACATACGTACGCCTCGTGTCTCGAGAAAGTGGAGCTACTGGTACTATTTTCTAGCCATTGACACTTCCAAATTACTTGATCTATGTGCCATTATGCTTTTGAATTATCGTCCATCCTTGATTTATTGAATCACCCCTCCCTCCCTCCCTCCCTCCCTCCCTCCCTCCCTCTCTCCCTCTCTCCCTCTCTCCCTCTCTCTCTCTCTCTCTCTCTCTCTCTCTCTCTCTCTCTCTCTCTCTCTCTCTCTCTCTCTCTCTCTCTCTCTCTCTCTCTCTCTCTCTCTCTCATATGTAGCCATATGAACAAGGAATAAAGAAGAGAGAGAAACATGAGAGAGAAAGATATAAATTGGATATTTTCATTCACTACATCATTTCTCGTGCGACTTGAAGCATCAGAGAGCAAAGAAAATCAGTATCTCATGGCTCGAAGATGGGAGAGGATGGCAACAATCACCAAATATCATTTTTTAATGAGAAAGGGAGTGCTGAAAAAAATGCCCCATCCCCCCCTCTCGTGTGATTTTCGGCTTCTGGATCCAGTAGCTGCTTTATAACACCAAACCTTGCTGCCATTAAATGGGGGGTGAATCAATGGACTGTGATTGATAAACAGACACTTGCATTGGATTCCTGGCATTGAAATGAATCTTGAAAAACTTTAGGTCCTTGATCCGTGATTGTTCTATTTCACACCAAAAAACACATCTTTTATGGGTCTCGAGCCACCTTTATACTTGAATTTTGGCTTTAAAATTTGCTCTCATTGGCAACCATGGGATAGAGCAACTCAGCTTGTTAAACCCATGCCACAAATTGATTTGCATAAACAAAAACCATAAAGAGAATCAAACTGCTACAAATAAGAATACACAGTAGAGCACAAACACAGTTCTCACCCTACCTCTTGACTAGATCAAAGCATGAAGTCTACGAGGGATAGGCTAAGCATAGTTTGATAGAGATCCTGAGCTAGTCTCTAACGAACTACTCCAATACATAGATCAAAGGAGTCATCCTAAATGGTGGTCTACCCGCCTACCTAACCTAGGACAACTAGACTAAGAACTTCTACTAGGCAAGGATTATTGTAGCCTGGTCTAAAAAAGTCACATATTTTTACATTTTACCACATTTTTTCTTCAGTATTTTAATACTTGTTGAGTGTGTTAAAAGGAGGAAGTTGAGCGCATATTGTGACCCAGGGAGGAGAATAGGGCATTAGCCTCAGGTCTTGTCTTGGTACCCAAGAACCTACCAAGCTCTTGCAAGGTGATACTAAATCATTTTCTTCCACTCACTTTTGGTTTTGATCCAACCATCCTTATTTTATTTTTTGGCTAAATGCCACTCCCAGAAAGACAAGACATCAGACTTGTCCCAGGAACCTACTAGGCCTTCACAAGGCAATGAACATCTGCTCATGGCGTTTATTTATTTATTTTCTTTTTTCAAGGGTTAGAATCTCTTTTTATACACCTTTGTATTATATATAATTTAGATATATCCATTGTTTCTTCTCTTTTGTTTGGCAGGCTTCTCTAATTTCCTCACACCTAATAGGGGTTCCTAGGAACAGATGCTTAGCAGGCTAGCAAAACACAATCACTAGGACTACTTGCAAAAACAACCCTTAAAGTGCCTGACAATGTCTTTACAAGAGGCAGACAACTTCTCAAATCTCCCCAAACACACCTAACCTAACCCTGGGACTTCATGCCTTGAATGTCGGTCCCCAACAAAAGGAAAATACACCACATACATATATACATACAACATAAAGGGAAAGAACTCACATAAAGGAAGGACATCACCTAGACTTTGGCCACAAGAAGCTTCTGCGTAGAAAGAGGCTCTCTCTAGGTGCTTCGTTGAATCTGTTTAATGCAGGACCAAAGCAAAAAACCATTAACCGTACCTACACCAAACAAACTAATGGCCCTCTTGGCCTAATGAAATCAAACCATGTCACTGCAAAATAAACAACCCTCTTGGCCTAATGAAATCAAACATTAAATCCAATAGGAACAACGATCTTGGCCTAATGAAATCAAACATAAAGTATACCATTTAGCATCCTATTGCTAAAAGGAAACCCTTGGACCATACTGAAGCACCAAACTAGACCAAGGGATGGACTGCTCATGCCCTACACAGTAAATGCATCAAACTATTAGCTAACCCCTATATGAATGGCAAGGGGTGTTCAATGAATATGCCATTGAATGATCCGATGCATCCATGATAGAATAGGAAGATGGTCAATCTCTACCTGGTTCATAGCTCATACTAATCGTCGGTGGCCAAAACAGGACATGTTAGCAAGCAATCCCCACAGTAGCCCCAGACTAACATCAGGAGACAATTGTAAGAACCCCTTAGGACCACAGTTTAGAAATACATCTTCAATAAAGGTGTAATTAGCTAGGAAATCTGCAAAAGCAATTCCACTATCAGAAAATCAGTTGGCAAGTCACAGCCTTAAAGATCTCAAGGGCATCCAAGGTTGCATGATGGTACGTACATCCTTAGAATGGGATCTCTCAAACTATGGGTCCCATTCAATTGAATTGTGAGTCGCCTTTCACTAATAATCAGTGAATACCACCACATCTGGCTAGATTTAGCCCCATAAGCAAGGCCTTGTATTCCGCCATGTTATTCGTAAAAGCAATTTCTAAGTACACTCCCATTTTTAAAACCACTCGATGAAGAAGCTCCATCAAAATATAACGTGTAGACCAAGGCTTCATTGATACAACTTGCCATGGCAATCAACCTATTCATATTTATTATGATAGTCAAAATCTAATTGAGGGAGGGGGTGTAAGACAAGTACAATCCCTCCATCACTGAACTCAATAGGGATGCTAGTAAGAACTCTATAACAATGGTGGCAATAGACTCAAATACCCCATGTAAAAGATCTGTCTTGATACTCAGTAATATGATAACCTTTACTCCACTAGATCACTTTACCTTGGTGGTAACGTTGCTCTAAATATGGATGCTCAAGATAAGGAATGATTTTTCCCATCCAATAGTCTTGGTAGCCTCTGCAAGTCCAAACATCCTGAAGGACTTGCAAAGGCACCAAGTGTCCAATGCCAACCCCTATACATAATAGGTCTTCATTTTATTGAAATTTACTTTAGTTTTGAACTCTACTCCTTGCAAATTCACTAAAAGTGATGTAGAGCCATTCTTTCGTATACAAACAATCTTATAAGGACCATCCCATTTGGGTTCCAACTTACCTGGGAAGAGCTCACAACAATAGGTGTCATAATATAGGACCAATTGACCCTTAGTAAACTTATATTTCTTAGCTTGAAGATCGTGGAGTATTTTTATCTACTTCTTTCCTACTTCTTGATGTAACAAGGCTTGTAAATGAATCTCATCAAGATGTACAAGAGAAGTTAGCCTTTCTTGCAAGGCTTTCTTTTCACCCAAAGAATGGTTTAGAGCAAACCTTATTGTAGGCAGCTCAATCTTCGAAGGAAAAACACACTCTTCCCCATATACGAATTTAAAAGGGGTGTTGCATGTAGCTCTTTTAAATGTCGTATTATGAGCCCAAACAACCACATACAACTTCTTATCCCAATCACACTTACCTTTGAGCATAGTTTTGGATAAAATCCCCTCAAGCTACTTAGTAGTACTCTCTACTTTCCCATTAGCTTGGGGGTTATAAGGTATGACCTTATTATGTTTAATCTTTAGTGCTTCTGTTAAAGCCTCAATCACTTTATTTAAAGAATGTGTCCCATGGTCAAACACAAGCTCCTTAGGTGGGCCATAACAGCAAACAATATGTTTCAAAATAAAACTAGCCATTTCCTGAACATTATCCTTCATCGTAGAGCGAGCTTCGGGCTTCGGGCCACTTCGTAAAATCATCTATTGCCAAAATAATTGTTGCTACCCTAATCTATACAGAATGCATAGTAGAATAGATAGTTCCTCATAGAACAAATACCAAATCTTATATCAAGCAACTCATAGAAACTCAAAGATAATCACATAGAGACATAAGAACACATACTTCAGCACTAATAATCAGAGAATGAAAGGTAGAACACAAAGAGAACATGATGAGAATAGAACAAGAACACTATGAATGATGGCACCAAACTGTCAGATCTGCAATATAATAATGAGAATCCATCATACACAGGTCATGACATCAGAGATAACCCCAAAAACAATAATGACACCGGTTTGCCTCATTAGGTGCCACATTGAACATTGTCTATCATAACCATAACTTCATGAAGCATCTAAGGGCTACCTCACATATAAAACTAACATGACTATCGTAGAAACATGTTAAGAGCATAATACATGAAGTGTGAAACCATGGCTAACACTTGACATAGCCATGAATCAAACCCTTGCATAATTCATGGTGTAAAATGCCTTATCAAAAAAAAAAACTTGACATACCTAGTGAGAAAAATTATGCCTTACTTATAGCCTTGCACCATGAAGTAATTCACAAAGAGAAACGATTAAGTAGAGCCTCTCTTGTAGGATACATATTGCCCTCTAATATGGTTGCATAATTCCCCCAAAAGATAGTCACAAAACATAAAGGCATATATAGTAAGTATGATGGAAAAACAAAGAAACAAAGTTTGATAATGGTACAAAAGAGTGTCTCATGAGCTATGAGGCTCATGAGCATCATAAGAGTCAGTGATATACTACTCCTGTGCATGTTGCTCATGTGATACAAGAGGTAAAACATCCATGTCATGAATCTTATCCACTGTAAGCTCCCTGATCTGCACCTGTTTATAAATATCATGCAATACATAATTTATATTAGCCTTGATAACATAAACATCCGAAGACCGGTTTTTAGCATAATCAATCTTCTTAACACTTTGCAAACTAGAAACCATTTCCACAAGTCAATGATACTCAACGTGCATCCCATCAAGTTTCTCCTTAAGAAAATTCTTTTCATGAATAAGTGCTTCCATATTTTTAGACACGATGACTGTTGCAACACTGCATAAGCCCGAGAAATAACTTGTGACATCCTATCGGCAATAGCAACTTGCTGATCATGCATCGCACAAATAAAAGTAGCCCTCATGGCAGACAAATCCTATTGCATGAATATAGAACCATCCAAATCAACTTCCATATCACTCAAAAGTTGCTTCTCAACCTTAAGTAAAGGTTGCAACCAAGCATCTAAAAGAATCTTGTTAGCTTTAAGTTTGCTCTTGAGCTACTAATTCAAGCTCACTCTGAATTTTGTCCTGCATATTTGCTATCCATTCCTTAAAAGTGGCCGAAGATATCTTACATTTAGACAACATATCACCATATTCATCAATTTGTCTCCATAGAGCATCCACTTCACTAGCATGAAATTCTTTCATTTTTTCCATCTCAATGAGCATAACATCCATCTTGGATTTCATGCATGTCAAGTGTTCCTGCAAAGACTGAACCACATCCAATTTAACAGCACCATTGGCATGCATATCAATCATAAATCTATGTAATATTGAAATAAGAGAACAACCCTCATCAAGATTTTGAGGCACATAACCTGTTGTAAACAACTTTCCTATCATAAGGCATACCATCTTCCTGCTACATAGAATTAGATTGCTTGGACATATTCTCCATTTTTCCCTTAGAGAATCCAACTTTCTTTTACATACCTATTATGATCACATCCTCATGAACCACATCATGCTTAGCATCCTCACTCAGCCATTTAGAAAAATCCAAAGACATAGCACTATCCATAACCTCAATATTTGATACATCCTGTGAAGAAAAACCCAAAGACAATGGAGCAACAAGGCATTGTCCTTGATCATTTTCAGCATCCAATGAAGCATGAGAGTGAGGCGAATCCATGTCATCAAGATCCACAAGAATACCATCCACTAACTTTTGCATTTTGCATATATCAGACTTATCCCCCTTTTGTGACTCCCAAAGAGATGCGTGCAAAGTTGGACATACCACCTGCAAATGAGCATATAAACCTGTCAACATTGGTCCAAATTCGACTCTTCTGCTGTTTCTTTCTAATTGTGGGTGCATGAACCTCTTGCATGAGTTTATCATGTAAAGGACTAGGCCGGTTAGGGTTTGCTACATTTTTAGCATACCAAAGAATACCAAATGTATCTTTAGTGATAACATCCATTTTGATGAAAAGAAGAAATCTTTGCATAAACCATTTAATGAAGAATCTCCTTTTAGGATTAGCATGCCTCAAAACTCATTGATTTTTGGCACTTGTAATATTGCCAAACTCATGTTGCATAACCTCATCCTTGCATCTCCAATGCTTAGGTCGGTCATTAAGCTCGAGAGAGAAAATTTGAGATAGAAGAGAAGTTGTAATTTCCAATTTACCCCCAAATTTCCCAATTTCCCTAAGCATAGCAAGTTGCTGTTGTGAATGCATATTATTGTTCCAAGATTCTCATGACAATTCGGCAAAAGACAACAAATCAATCTGCTTGAGCCACCCTCTAGTGTTGGGCTGAGATGTATCCACGAAAATAGTACAATCTATGATTGGTGTTGGCAAGTTAGCATCTTCATCACTCGACATAGCTGGTGATGCTTTCAGTGTGATTTGCTTTGGCTTGGAAGGAATGAACTCAAGAGGACTATCATTGCAGTCATCTTTATGCTCATGAACCCCTCATGGTTGATGTCGCCCCCTCTTGATAGGTAATTTCGATGCCTTCTTCTGCCTCATTTTCATGATATTAGCTCTAGTAGTAATCTATGAAGAATCTAGTAGCAAGAAGGGTGGAGAACAAGCAAGAGGATGAATTCATGGACTCGGGTGATGGCATTGCTGATAAAGCACTTCAAAACCTACACCAAACATCGTGGTTTCCTTGCCATGTTTCTCCCTTTCCCCCTTTCCCCCTTTTCCAACTTGACATTGAGTGAATATCCTAGAAAAGAGAAAGTATGTTAAACACTGATTACACCATGTACTCTTAATGAGTTTGACACTTGTCCTATGGCCCCTTAGTTGGGACCTCATGCAATTTAAATTCTATGACTTCATACAATTTTAGTGTAAAAATAATTGCAGTTGAGTATAGGCGCCCTTTTAACCCATCATTTACAAGTTTCTGGTCAAAGGTTAAAAATCCTTTCAAGACATACTCTACCAATGCCATAATGATACTTTTCCAAATCATAATGTCTTGCAAAAATACTTTAAATATATATCCAACATCAACCAAGTTTCCATGGCCAATCTCTAATATTAGATAATACCACCACTTCATGAGGTTCCATAATTCTTGCAACAAGAATGTTAATAATTCCAAAATACCGACACCTCATAGGGCACCATGAAAGTTTGAGTAGCTTCCTTATGAGGACCAATTTTTTTTTGAAAGATAATAACATCAACAAACATCTCACAATGAAATGATGATACTCCATTTAAGAAATCAATCCATGCAAACTTATAGACAACCATAAGAGTGAGAGAATCATAAATTGCCTTATGAGGCAAAACCCCACTGTTGCCTACTGTATGAAGCAACATTTTTGCAGAAGGTTGAACCAAATTAACTACAACTGTGGGCTTCTTGTTCTTGAATCATCATAATCTCGTTGTACCAACCTCCTTAATCTAAACCCATTTATTGCTGGCTTAATTATCTCACCTTGCAATGTAGCCAACACAAAAGTTCCTTGACCCACATCTTTGACAACCTCATATACGGACCAGTATACCACAACTTCAACTTTCCCAGATGCTTTCCAACCTTTGAATTATATACCATCACAAGATCTCCATCCTTAAATATCTTCTTCTTAATGTGTCAGTTTACCCACGCCTACCTTCTTGACTACACCACCGCTAAAAGATAATGAGCTATAATCTAATCCTCATCAAGTTACATTAACTACTACAACCTGTCATGCATTGAATCCTCATGAAATAATCTATGGGTCACTGTCACTCTCCTGGGCTAGGAACTAAAAACTCCATTGGGACCACTACTTCAAGTCCATAAACTAACTTAAACAGAGTCAAACCTGTTGAAACCTTATATGCTGTACGAAAAGACCACAATGTTGAATCTAATTTAGTGTCCCAATCCTTACAATTATCAGTGACTATCTTCTTAATAATCCGCAACAAGATCTTGTTAGAACTCTCAACCTGCCCATTTTCTTGAGGGTGATAAGGTGCGGATTTCTTATGTAAAATCATATGTTTAGAAGTCAACTCCTTAATCACTTCATTCAAAAAATCCTTACCATGGTCACTTACCAACTCTATAGGGCAACCAAACCGAGTCATTATATTAGAGTAGAGAAACTATGCCACACTTGCCACCTTATTGTCCCGCAAAGCTTTAGCTTCAACCCACTTAGTGCAATAATCCGCACATAACAAAATATATTGGTTTTTTCTCTGATGGCAACTGGCTTCATAGGGCCCAAAAAATCAATACCCTATTGAGATATTGGTAATCACACCCAACTTAGCCTCTTTGTATGGAGCAGTGTGGGCTTAGGACGCAAAGTCCCATATGCACAATGGTGGAAAGTGCAGCCCAGTCTATCCCTATAAAGCATTGGACTTTCTCTTTAAAAGCCATGTCATAGTACTTTTGTCCTTCCAATAAAGGTTCTGTGTCATTGTCAACACACAAGATTGTGTTTATGAGTCCAAGTCTCAATCTTGGAACCTAATTCACTTGTGTGACATTTAGTCTTAATGTCTATGTCCTCATGACCTCACTCTTCCTCTTTCAACCTCCATAGCCATGTCCTAGATCCATGCATTTTAACATGGTATCAGAGCCCATGGCCTAGCTCATCTCAGCTTCCTTCTGTGCTCTTCCAACTCCCCTTCATCATTGCTCAGCTGAAGGTCTCATCTTCTACCTCTATCTCCACTTGACCTTTCTTGGCAGCCATAGCTACAACGTGTACCTACCCTGCTTGGAGCTTTCATATATCTCAAACCAAGCCATATCTCATTGAGATTCCTTCTAGAGATATCTTCCTCTGCTCAAGGTGCTTCTTCTTGGCTCTTCAAAAGCTAACATTGGTGATTTGTAGCTCCACCATTTCAGAAATTGGAGCTCGCTGGCTAATCTGCGCCTATTGCTGATCATACCACTGGCATGTTGCATGCAGGTTGCGATTCTCATCGAGATCATGGTGCAACTAGAGCTGCCCCAACCAAAAAATTAGACCCCTATCTTGAAAACCCTAATCTGCCATAGCTCATTTTCAATGAAGCTCCTTTTCACTTCATCTACTCATTGATTTCAACACACTAAAGGTCTTGTCACTCAGATGTGAAGGTCCTAGCATAAAATCAAGGAGGGGAAGATTTGTATTTGGAAGAACTTGAAGGATTTTGAAGATTTAAAAGACTCAAGGAAGAAACATAGTGTCCATTGACACTCATTTAGTGCTCTTAGCACTTGTGTCTGTTGACACTTCTCAATCAACTCTTCTGCTACTCAAATTTGATAATTTTGGAGTTTATTTGCTGCTATCTTTGCCACTCTAGCATAAAGACTCTCCAACTATTCGATTCAATGGAGTTGGATTTCACACCTGGCAAGCTCGCATCAAATTCATCCTGATGAAGAAGGGCACATGGGCCATTACCAATGGACAAGAAAAGAAGCCCCAAGATGCAACTCTTGTAGCTACTTGGCATAAGAATGATGACAAAGCATAGGCCATCATTAAATTGGAGTTGGATGATAGCTACATCCATCATGTAGATGCCTATGACACATCCCATGACACTTGTGACACTTGGGATAGATTAGATACCTTGTTTGGTGCATAGTCCAAATCCTCAAAGTATGGTTTACTGATTGAATTCTTTCGACTTGATATGAAACCTAATACATCCCTGGCATCTCATCTAAACTACATGGAAATTCTCCTAACCTAGCTTGCAGGGATAAATCTCAAGATGGATGAAGATATTTGTATTAGTGTGTTGTTAAAAAGCCTGCCTCGTGACTATAATAACGTGTCAACTACATTAATCAACATGCCTAGTCCTAAACTGGTTAACATTAAGGCCTCCTTGCTAGAAGAAGAAAATAAGATAAAATCCAAAGAAGAACAAAGAAACTCTAAAGATGAACAAATATTATATGTTGCTAATAGGTACAAGGGCAAGAAAGATTAGCTGGTATGTGACTTCTGCAAAAGGATCGGGGGGCACAAGTAGAAATTCTGTCATGCCAAGAAGAGGTCTCAAAAGGCCTATCTAGCTGTTGTTAAAGAAGAAGACGACCATGGACCAACAGAAGAAGAAGAAGAGGAAGACCACCAGGAGAAGGACAAGCCTCATCAGACCTTCTACTCCTATTTTGATAGACTTTTTTAGCCTTGTATTGCCTAGCCCTAATGCTTCTGACATAAGCTTGTAAACTCCTCATGTAACCTTATAGTATAGCCTCTATACACTTTGTGAGGCCCTTGTTACAGCCTTTGGATGTCCACCATGTCTTTGCTACCTACACTTAGCCTAATCTGAAACAGCTTCTGGTGTTTATCATGTTTGTGGTGTGCCCACACTTTGCAGGTGGTTGCTCATTAGAGCCTCTACACACTTTGTACTTTTTTGGCTGTGATTGAGGAGGCGTGTTGAGATATTGGCAATCACACCTGACTTGGCCTCTTTGTATGGAGCAATGTGGGCTCAAGATGCAAAATCCCATATGCACAATGGTGGAAAGAGCAACCCAGGTTATCCCTATAAAGCATTGTACTTGCTGTCTTTTTTAAAGCAATGTCATAGTACTTTTGTCCAACCAATAAAGTGTTTGTGTCATGTCAACAAACAGATTGTGTTTATGAGTCCAAGTCTCAATCTTGGAACCTAATTCACTTGTGTGACACTCAATCTTAATGTCTATGTCCTCATGAGCTCACTTTTCCTCTTTCAACCTCCATAGCCATGTCCTAGATCCATGCATTTTAACATGCCCCAC
This sequence comes from Lygodium microphyllum, assembly GCF_053477565.2. Classification (NCBI taxonomy): domain Eukaryota; kingdom Viridiplantae; phylum Streptophyta; class Polypodiopsida; order Schizaeales; family Lygodiaceae; genus Lygodium; species Lygodium microphyllum. The sequence continues at coordinate 77,369,688 of NC_141151.1, forward strand.
TTTTGGAAAGGCTCTAGAGGCAAAACTGGATGATCCTCCATCCTCTCTCTAGGATGACATTGACCTTCTAGCATACAGATAATGCACTCATTGCATATTAATGAGCAACTTTAAGAATCGTTGGCCACCACAAACCAACTTGAAGAATCTTCTTGCCTATCATCTCACCAAAGAAATGACCTCTTGTCAGTCCTCCTGCATGTGTCTCATGTAGTACAATGGGCTGATGCATACAATTTCTAAGTGTGTTGGGTGGTCTACTCCTGCTTCGCATGCTCCTCATGCAAGCTAGTCCAAGAGATGGTTCCCCTACACTTTATCAAAGTTAAGTGGTGCAAAACAAGGGAGGATAAGTGATGCAAGTGAATGGAAACTCAAAAGAAGAGCAAAGTAAAAAAATAAAATGATAGTCAAGACTGAGCAAAAGTGAGCTCAATCGAAGCCCAAAAGCATTCCGGGAGCACGGCCAAGCATTTTAATAGTTACACATCTTCTCAACACATTGTCAATGCCCCTCCTATAGAGCACTCCCATAATAACTTGGAAGTGTCTACTATGCAATGCCAACCTTCTATGGTGATCTCTTGACAATTATGTTGGCATCACTCTGTCAAGTAGAAAATTCATCATTTGATCATAAAAATAATTGAATCGATTCACCTAAACATTGAACAACTCTCCATCAAGCAATTGATCATTTACCCTCCAAGGTTTTTTGACTCTAGTCTACTCAAAAATCAACTTATTGCATACATTAAAAATTAATTGATCTCCTAATAGGTAACGTCTAAACTTCTGTAATGCAAATATCTTTCCAAGAGCTTCCCTTTTAGTTACTATATAATTCTTCTTAGCTACTATAAGCCTTCTAGTTGCATAGTAGACAGGTCTAAACTAGCCTACAACTCTGTCCTGCATCAGAACTACACCCATTGCAATGTTAAATGCATCAACAAATACATTAAATGGAAGATAGACAAACTAAACTCCCTTCGTAATAAGCAATGCAAGTGTAGCACATATATGAGCTAAATACTGCAAATACATCTATTGAGCCATTTCACTTTCCCCATGAAGCACATCACTTCTCAAATTGTTGTAGGTACAATAGCCTTTTGAATGGCCTAAATTTTCCTTGGATTGATAGCCATACCTTCACCTAACAAAACCCCTCTTTTAGCAATAAAAACATAACGGGTTAAGTGACATCCCAAATTGATGGCATCTTTCAAAATACAACCTAAGATGTTGCAAGTGATTTGCTTTCTTCCCAAACACATAGAAATCATCTATGAAAACCCTCATAAAAGAAGTGAGATATGGATCAAAAGTTTTATGAGTTGCACCCTAAAACTCTGGTGGTTCATTTTTAAGACCAAAGTTCATAATAATACTTACAAATTCTCCCCACTCCATTATAAAAATGGTCTCATCCATATCATCCAGATGCATTCGAATTTGATTATATCCAGAGAAACCATATAGAAAACTGTAAATATCATGGCATGCTACATCATCCAATAAAGAATCTATAAATAGAAGAGGGGGTGGATCAATTATTGTTGCTGCATTCAATTTTCTATAGTCCATGAAAACTCGTATCTTGCCATCCTTTTTGGGTACCACTACAATAGGTGACAAAGCCAAGTCACTTCATTCACAGGCTTGATAAAGCCAACTCTAAGAAGTTTGTCAATCTCTTATTTCACACGTTTAGCATAGTTTGGATTCATATGATACCTCTTCTAAATGATAGGTTTAGCATCTACCTTCAAGTTAATTCTATGTTGACACGCCCTTGAATCAAATGCCTTCACGTCAGTATACTCCCAAGCAAAAATATCCCAAAATTCTTTGCATAGATCAATCAATTGCTACTTAAAATCTTCCTCAACAAAAATACTCACCTTTATTGGTTTAGAATGGGACTTGGCATCCAAATACACATCCTGAACATCATCTTCAAACACTCTAGCTAACTTACTCATAGTGTGTTCATATTTCAACTTTGCATCAATAATAGCTTGCTGACTTGCTCTATCAAAACCCTCCTTTGTTTTTTATGAAGGCTTTTGCTGCTCCTTGAGTGTCTCCATATCAATTCCCTTACTCCCCTTGGGTTTACCATTGCTTTCTGCACAACCTATGTAGTATCTTGTTGTATCAAGTCAATGTCTTGATGTATGGGGCATTTACTAACAATGGTAAACCTACTGCTTACAGTGATAAATCCTCTTCTAGCAAAGGTACTCCTGAAAACACATTATATTGAGATAGAATCTTTTCAACATCTATCTCAAAGACCGATATAATAGTAGGATTAGCATGTAAAAAGAGTTCCTCTTCATCATCTTCAATCTGAGATTCAACATTTATTGTTTGAACTGAGAATAGAATAGGAACACAATGAATGATGGTGTCGACAACTATCATGTTTGTTATATAATAATGAGAATTCATCATACACAGGTCATGAACATCAGAGATAACCCCAAAAACAAGAATGACACTAGTTTACCTCATCAGAGGCCATAGTGAAAATTGTCTATCATAACCATAACTTCATGAGGCATCTAAGGGCTTCCTCACATATAAAACTAATATGACTAAGGTAAAACCATGCTAAGGGCATAATACATGAAGTGTGAAACCATGGCTAACAATAATATATTGTTTTCGTGTAGTTGACAAAGGATATATAGCTCAAACAAAATCAATACTCCACTTCTCAAATGGTGGAGCAATTTTTTTAAAATTTGCAACTTCACCAACTACTACAAACAAACCAACAATTGAAGTTTCATCTTGAAGACCAGTTTGAACTCCACCACACATGTAACGTGCTGCTAGTACCATAGGTATTAAATGCTTGTCACTGCTACTAGCTTCATTTGGTCTTCTTGAGCAACCTTAGCCATAGCTTGCAACATAAAAAACAAATGCTAAAGCATTAGATTTGCAAGTCCCTTTGTGCTGATCTGGATTTGAACACTATTTCTCTCTTTTTGGTATCTAAAGACTACCAACAAAAAAAAGATCAATGCACTCCTATCTGATCTCTAGAAATAACATCAATATGTGAAGTTTCCAGTTGTGATCCATCACACTTTTCAAAGAAAGGTTGTTCCCCATCCTTTGCATAGCAATGTCCCAGGAATACACAGATCTCCAAGCACACATTAAGGTGGACAAAATTGAGTCTATGGCAAGATAGTGACCTTGACATTGCTAGCAAGATTTTTGATAACTAGATCATCAGTAGTTGTAACCTTGAAGAAGTTCCTGTTCTTGAATTGCCCCAAAACCCTGTACTTCTTTATGCTGAGCTAAAGAAGAAGACTTAAATTTAGCACCTACTTTCCTCCAACTTTACCTTCTTTAAGAGAACTTCTGAGAGGCAAGGGTAAATGATGCTGCACTACGTACATTCACATTCAAGTTCCAGCATAAAAAGAAGTGATCTAACACCAGATTACCTCCTAAATTAAGACCTAGTAAAGTTGTTAGACCCAAACATTCATGTGAGCAGACAGATACCCTGCATTCCTCTAAACTTCTAACAAGATTGTGTACATAAAAATATTTCCATGTACTAGGCTGTGTACACCAAGTCAAGTGCATATAGGTCATACATTGTTGAGTTAGAGACCGCACAACCAAAGAAAATTGTCTAATCAAACAAGTTAAACCCCATGTCTTCGTCACTCTCTTCCTTTGGTTCTTCCTTTTTCTCTTCCACAGATCAGGTGCAGTTGCACCACCACCACCCTAGACACATGGACAACACCACTAACAGCAATAGAAGCTCCATCATTGACATCAATAGAAGCTCCATCACCATCAATAGAATCTTGCCAAACAATGCAGGCTAGTAAAATTCCACTTGAACATTAGTAGCCTTCACTAATGTTGTAATCTTCTCAACCATGATGCTAATACCATCATCATGCAAGATAAAAGCTACGTAGGACATTTGAAGGGAGCTATAAGCTCAACCTCCGAGACCTACGGACCACTTATTGGTCAAGTGTTTCAAGCCGAGCGGCCATGGATACCTCTCGCATAGCCGACGCGCCCTCCCTACCTGTGGGATGTAGTGAGCTTACCTTGATGCCCGATTGAGTACCCTCCTCTCCCGTGCACGCCGGTAGCTCCATGATCCTTGAGGCAAGCTCAAGAAACCTCAATCCCTCTCCAACAAGCTCCATCCTCCATAGCCGCGCGAGACAAGAGAAGAGTAGAGAAGAGAAGAAGATGAAGAGAGGAGATGGGGAGCTTCTTCTCCACGATCCCTCACTCTCACACACTCACTCCCTCACACTCACTCACTCCCTCTCCCAAGCACAAGCAATAAGGCAAGAAGAAGAGAAGAAGAGGAAGAAGCTTTTTGCCACACACAAGAATGAGCTTCTCATTCACTTTTCAACTTTATATACATGCCCTCCTTCCCACGGGCAGTCATCCTCAATTTTTACATGGCCGGCCATGGCCTAGGCCTCTTTTCTCCATTCTTTCACTTCCTAGCTAGTCCTATCGTCCTTCTAAGTTCACAATTTTCACAGGAGGGAGCTTGGCGCTCTTTTACAAGGATTTGAGAGCGCCTTTGCATTTAAAGGTGCGCTTTCTTGCTTTTAACTCCTCCAGACTTCGGCGGCTGCGCCTTGGACTTTTGGCAGTTGTTCCCATGCTTTTGGATTTTTTTTCGAATTTATTATTCTTCTGGGCGCCTTCTCCATGCCTGCCCTATGCCTTTTCCTGCTTCTCAGATTTTTCTATTTTCCCGTTATTTCCCTGTTGCTGGTGTTACAGTAAAACATTACCCCCCTCCTAGCCGAGTGCCAGTCCCATGGCATTGATGGGTGGTAGCTTGGAAGGTGGTAGTGTTGGTGACCAGGTGGCCTTTTGAGTTTGTATACATGCCCTTGTCGAGGATGGTGTTGGAGGGATTCATCCTTGAAATTGAAAATGGTGTTGAATTGGGTCCCTATGGAAAGGTGTCTTGACAAAGATCTACTTTGTCTTGACAAAGATCTACCCTTGTTGAAAATGGGGTTGGGGCGGATCCATTGGTTGATGTGCTTTCTCCTTGATACAGCCCAATCTTAACCTGCAAGGTAAAGTTGTGCACTTCTTAAGGGGTGTGTTTGTCTCTCGGTGGTGCGTGCAGTGCACGTGGCGGTGGAACTGGGAGTTGGGTGGAACCTTGGGCAAACCTTGGGCAAGCCCATGGTGTTGTCCCACACTTGAGGACCCAATTCATGCATCATCATGGGTGCGGTGCAGAGCTTAGGGTGACAGGTCTGGTAGTCCTAACCTTGATGTGCCCTAAGCATGAGGTGGGGAAGGGGCTAGGTGAAAACCCTAGGTGCAGTGAATGTGGCACTCCAAATTCTTGTCTCTTTCTTGCATCTTTTTGTCCTCTAGTGCCCTCTTTCTTTTCATTCCTAGTACTAGCCTCTTTTCTTTTTCTTTTTCCTCTTTCTTTCTCGCTCTCTCTTTTTCATTTTCTCTCTCTCTTCTTTTTTTTTGGATGACTTATTGATCATGGCTGCGACTGAAATACAAAAAGAGTTCTTATGTTGTATTCATATCATCCTTGGATGGTCCACGAGGTGGCCTCAGGCACTTAGTCAAAAATGCACGGCTTTGCAGATATTCTTTGATGCTAGCTCTTACCTTCAAAGGTGTTGATGACAAAAAGGGATGGTAACACCTCATGAAGCAGGTATCGCTCATCTCCTCAAGGATTTGCATGCAAAAAGAGGGGAGTAAGGTCACCCTCATTATGAGTCTAGCCATGGCCTGACTATCAATGCCTAAGTTGATATAAAAAAAGAGCAGGGGAAGGTGGCCTTCCTCAACTACAGGCTTTTGCTTAAGCAAGAACTTAATGAGCCTAAGGTAATTACAGGTTACTATAAATGACAGGTCTGGACATGAGGAGAAATCCTCAAGGAAGCGGTTGATGGATGGGAGGATATCCTCCAATCTAAAAACCAAGCATCCCTCAGGAGTCCGTGCATTGACATTGTAGATTGTTGGAAAGTCCAGGGGCCCATGCAGGTTCCTATCATGGTCCTCCATGTCTGCGGGGGTAAGGCATGTAGATGGGATCGTTCCGCTCTTCAAGTAATGAGCTGCAGAAAGCAGTCCAGGCATTAGAGTTGGTATCCCAAATCCTCCTCCTCCACTTCGGCTGTGCCTCATAGCCTTGGACGGTCTTGGAAACCCGATTCACTTTGTCCTACCAATAATCTGCTAGTTCTTGCCTCCATTTGGTAACTGCAATGTTTCTCTTCTCTATCCATCTGTTGGCAAGGTCATTAGCCATTCTGTTGATTCTTGCCACCGTCTCCAGGGATAGAACATGATCCAAAGCTCATGGATAAGAAAAGGACAACTCAAATGGTCGTGTCTGGAACTCCCACTGTCGCCATATAGTCAACTCCTGAGACTAGTTGACGGGATGGGGATCCTCGCATATCGACATGGGCTCTTTAGGGAGTTGGTGTGGCCGTACTCTCACTCTCCTCTGGGCTTGCTCCGCAAGCTCTTGCCTTATTCTTTGGGTTGCTATTACGTGTTTAGGAATTTGTGCCCCTTCTAGCTCTTCCGGTGGCAATTCAGGCAGGGGCAGACTGGGCTCTCTATGATGTTCTTCCTCAAATTCCTGCTCAAAGTCTAGCCCCTCTTCCGTGGCTTGCTCTACTTTGCCAGTTGGTCTTTAGGTGGTGGCTATTGCACGTGCTTCAAACCCCAGTTCCCTGGACTCATCAATAGAAAGGTGGGCTTGCTATTAGATAACTGTGTTGTTGTGCCATAGTAATACATGTGCTGGTTGGAAGGGTGTATTCTTGAAGGCCATATCTCAAGGCATGAGATATCAATTCTAACTTCCTCTTCATCCTTTCCATCGAGTCCTCACCTTCAACTTGGGTGACATTTAGCAATGTGCTCAAGAAGGCTTGTCTCTAAGTGCTTGAGCACACTTCGACAGCCTCTGCTCTTGATTTTGCGAACATTCTTTCGCATTCACTCGCCACCAAGCATTATGTTAGTCCACACACTCTTTTGAATTATGCTGCTCCCATTGTCGTGCCTTTTCTTCCATCTTTTTCCTTCCCTCCTCCACACACTCAGTTGAACTCTTCTGCTATTTTTCTTCCTTGTTCTGCAATGGTAAACTACAGTTCTGCCTCTGCAAATCTCTCTGACAGTTCTTCCTGGATCTGCTCGCGGCTTTCTAACTCTGCAAAGTGCAGTCTTCTTTCTGTCATTGCCATAGCCATGAGAGCTTCCACATCACTTTTTGTGATTTCCAAGTCATCTTTCAACTCCTGTGTGCTTCTTCCTATGGCATCCTTCCTTTCTTGCTCTAGGACTTGGATCTCTCTTTCTAGTCTTCCTTGCTCCTCTATTTCACACCATAGCCGGAATGCTAGGGTGTCCTCTTGAGAGCGGAATTTTGGTGCCAAGAAGTGCTTAAAAATAGCTAAAAATTATGAATATCAAGGGAAAAATATTCAACGTCAAAGGCGGCGGCTTGATCTAGGACGATTTTAAGCGCCAAAGTGCTTTAAAGGCACCCAAGCGACAGTTGTTGATTTTTCATAATTTTTCAGATAGTCGTGCGGGTTGATACGAGTACTGGCCAATGCGGGATGCCGAGCCGGATGCCCAGGATTTTTCAGAGCTCAATTCCGAGTCCGGATGGGGAAATGGCCAAGAATTGGTCAAGATTTAAAGAGGTGGACATGAGTTGGGCCAAGTGGTAAGTGACCCTTGGGGTCTTGGAAGCATTTTATGCCAAAAAAAATCGTGGCATGAAAGATGAGTGAAAAAACGTGGAGGAAGATGACGCCCGAAAAATGTGCCATGAATGGATGAGAGGCATCATGGCTGCTGCAAACAACCCCCCCAATTGATCATGGGGCTTGAATCCCCCCTGTCTGTGGACTTTATCGCCTGTCTTCGCTCCTCCAATGGCGGTCTCTATAAAGATCTCTGATTTCAGTCTTTCTCTCTCCTCCCTCTCTCTCCCCTAAAGGCAGATTCATGTGGTGAAGAGAAAGAAGAAGAATGGATGATGGATGCTTGTCCAATGAAGACCGAATTGCTCCATGGTGCAAGAAGATTGAAGATTGCTGATTGTGGACTGTCATGAGCATTAATGGTGGCTAGAAATCAGTCCCGAGATATGGCAAATAAAAACCCGCAACCCGCAAAGAACGGTAATCTCATTTTTACAAAGGAAAATGGTGTTTTTATGCAATTTGCTTCATGAATATTTGTTCCCATGAGATGATTATGCATTATAATGTTGTTTGTAATGTCTTTCAACTGTTTATGATCAGAAAATCAGAGAATCATAAGTGTTGTGGATGAAATTAGTAGTGAAAAACCCGTAAATATGCAAAATATGGAGAAATTGGGTGTTTTTGAGATATCAATGGAAAATATCATAAGACACACCAACTAAACTTGTCTTTTTGCTGCAAATGAATCTAAGGGCCACAGCCCATAACCCATTTTGAATTTTCAGTCATTAAATATTGGAAAAATACAAGGAAAATAGGGAAAATAAGGGAAAAATAAGGGAAAAATAGATTTTGAGTGCTGAAAATTAAGGAAAAATAAGATTCATGTTTGTGGATGTATGGGGGGGTCTGAAGTATGAGGTTTAGCCTCAGTTCAGCCCTACCTCTATGTTTTAGTGAGTTTTATGGATTTTTATGCAATAAAAATGTGGAAAATGAACCCTAAACCTATGCCCCATGCACAACCTAAACGGGTGAGGGGGTTGGAGTGTATGAAAAGTGTATAAATGTTGAATAAAATGATGAAAAGCTTGCTGGTTTTTTATGCATACCATATAGATTGGACGATATTTAAAGATTAAGAACCTAGTAGCACGAGGGTTTCTCGGTGCTAGGTTCATGCAACGCTGCATACGAGTGATAGAGAAATTCATGGAAAGAATGCTTTTGCACTAAGCACCAAAGCTGATTTTCTTAATTGTTTGAGCACGTGGACATTCACAATTTGCATGAAGCATGAAATTTAAAAAATATCAGACAATACCTCCTGGATACATAGCAATTGCTTTTTTTGAGGAATATGACTAACGTTGAGTGAGTAAGGTTGTCCAAGCTGTAGGCTAGGCGTTGGGTCTAAGGGAAAGTAAAGTGAGGAAGCATAGTATATCTCCTGGAAATACGCGAATCATAAAAGAGAGAAGTTTGTGTTCATATGTTATATATGTTTAGCGACGCATCGAGGGGCCAATCCCCAAGGTGTAGGAGAGTCGCAGTGAGGTAGCGGCATTCAGCCGTTGGAGGACCTCCTATGTTTGTGCTTCGTGCTATTTGGCAATGTGCTGGGACTCCGTCTGAGGAGTGTTAATTGGGTTAGAGTTGGACTACGAGACGTGATACAAACGCAAGATGTTTAGGAAGATGGTGTATGTGTTATCCACGCTCCTGGCCGCGAGGCCGTGGGGTTGTTGAGCGCATGATAGAGGTCTGGCTAGTGCATGAGCCAGTGCCGGCCCGTTTTAGGTTCCATCAGTGGTGCGTCTGCCGGGAGCTGCTTAGAAGTGGCGGTCCTCGAATCCTGGTTGTTTAGGGACCAGTTAGTAGTTTATGCCAAAGGATACTGAGATTGATCCGTTATTTATCGATAAGCATCGTCTAGCAGAAATCCAAAAGCAAGAAAGAGACGAAAGAGCTAGGCGACGTGCTAAAATTCTTAGAAGATATTCCCCTAAGCGTAGCGGTGCTGAACCCTTACGAGGGAGTGGATCTAGTGGTCTAGGTGCCACAAGCAGTAAGTTAGGAGAAGGTGGAAGCTCTAGTGCTCCCCTTTCTTCCATAAGCCAGCCTACATCAAGTGCGGGTGGTGTAACCCCACCGTTCCCTATTCCTAGTGCAAATCCAATTTCCGCCATGGCGCAGCCTATTGCAATTCTAGCAGGAACGACGGATTTGCCAGCTCTAGGTTACCCGCTACCCATTTTTAATGGGCTAGTTGAGGAAGATGCGGAACTCCACATCAGGGAGTTTCAAAAGCTGATGTTCAACTGTCGCATCCAAGAAGAAGGACATTTAATGATGTTCTTCAACATGACTCTCAAAGGAAGAGCTGCCATATGGTATCATGGTTTAGAAGCCGGAACCATATTGAATATTGATTCATTTTATGGAGCTTTTCGAAGGGACTTTGCCCCTGAAAGGGGTGGGCAATATTGGTTGCGTGCACTCAACATAACCCGCCAAGAACCACACGAGGATATTCGTGCTTATGCGAAGAAAATAAAAGAGGTTTTCCGTAAGTTGGACACCTCTATTCCTATCCCTGCAGCTGCCCGATTGCAATATTTCCTACATGGTTTGGACTTTAACATCCAATTGCAGTTGAGTAGTGTCCCTTTGGGAGATATAGATACTGCCATTACACGAGCACAAGAGCTGAAATCCTGACTACAAGCAGCCTATGCTTCTTGAGGCAATTTGAATATGGGTCTAGCATTGGGAAACAATATGGTGATGGCCAATGGCAGTAGTGGCCAAGGGATAGCGATGGCTAATCCTAATGGGAGAGGGAACATGATGCAGAATGTGCCTTTATTACCAGCTCCCCCTAGCATGTCGATGCCTACGAGTACTCAAATGGCTCCAAATGGTGGAGGCCAGGCAGTTAATTCTAATATCATGCCTGTGGCTCAACAACCAGTGCCTAATCGAATTGTTAGGCCGATGGAACGACAGGGTAATGATCAAGGCTACGAGTCGAGTGCTTCCAATGTTCTTGGCGAGGTTAAGGACATGATGAAGCATTATACCGACATGATTACGGAGCAGTATCGACAAATAGCCGTTGATGTCAACTTTCTTAAAAAACAACAAAATTTGATAGGAAGTAGATACCCAGATGAGGGTGCACCTTCGAGGTTTAGCTGCAAATGGTGTAGTGGGCAACACTATCCAAGAAATTGCCCAAATGTTAAGTGCGACATCTGTGGAAAATCCGGCCATCTAGCAGCCACTTGCTGGAGTAAGATTAGTTCCCTCCAGCGAGGTAGTCGGAAACCAGGGCCTGTTAATCATCGTGCGCAAGGAAATGATTCCCAGCGAGAAGACGGGCCTAAACAAATACTCCAACGACCAAAGTCTACAGTAGAGGAGCTGCCTAGTGGTAGTGGGGTTAGTTTGATTGAGGCTATGCGCATTAATGACGCTAAAACCTCTAATCTGCGAGCTATCCTTACAAGAGGTCAAAAGTGTAGAGAGGCCGACAAGGATAAGCCTGCCGATGGAAACCCTAAACAAGGCGACAAAGGAACGCAAGTTTTGGATCCTGCCATGGAAGGGGGACCTTTGAAGCCCGTGGAGAGTAAAGCCGATGTTAAGAAGGATAAGGAACCACCAAAGAAGAAGGTGAAAGTTAAAAAAGAGGCAATAAAGCCGGTTCAGCGACCTAAAGAGCGGATGGTTTGGCGTGAAAAGCGAACTCTATCAAACTATCATGAATTCAATTTGGCGAGCTCTCTTTGCGAAGTCAAGCCAGATGTGAACCTTCTACAGCTTATTAAGCTTTCCCCAGGAGTACGCAAGGAATTTAGAAAGATCCTGCGTACCGGGTATATCGTAGAACCTTTGGGTATTGCGCGAGTTGGTGATGATTGGTTCGAGCATGCTGAGAAGCATTGCCCAAGGGTTGCAGCCTATGTCGATGGGATATTAGTAGATTATGCCATTGTCGACACGGGATCATCTGTTAACATTATGAGTTCTGAACTGATGGAAAGGTTGGGTCTTGCGATCCAGAAAGATACCTCCACAATTCTCAGAATGACAGATGATAGTTTGAGACAGCCGAAAGGCTGCATTACTAAGGTCCATGTCACTGTTGCAAATGTAGAATGCCTTTTGGACTTCAGGGTGATTCGTTTTGTAGGGTAACCAAGTTACCAAGTATTACTTGGGCGACCTTGGATCTTGCAAGCGGACTGCCAAGTGGATATACCCGCCGGTCGGCTGATATTCGGTAGAGGTGCTCAGTGCGTGGTGGTTGATGCTTATCCTGAGTCCCCGCAAAGTGAGAGAGCTCCTCTATCTTCTACAGAATTGGAGACATTGGAGGATTTATCCGCCAGTGAGACATCATCGAGTGATGAGTCCAAAGAGGGATCCACCACGGAAGACATCTATCAGATCACTTTGAACGAGCCGATAGAGGCCCAAGATCGCATAAGAGATGCAGATGTTATCGAGCTAGACCTTGGTACGCCTGAAGAGTCACGACCAATCAAATTAGGTTCTATGCTCAGCACAGCAGAAAGGGAGGAGTATGTGTCCTTGATTCAAGAATTCCGCGATATCTTTGCCTGGAGTTATGATGAGCTGAGAGGCATTCCTCCTAGTCTTGCTGTTCATACAATTCCGTTGAAAGAGAGCAGTCGTCCTGTACAACAGAAAGTAAGGCGTATGCCTTTCAAACTGAGGGACGGGCTGTTGGAAGAGTTACAGAAGCTTCGGAAAGCGGGTTTGATTTTTCCTGTGCAACACACGGAATGGTGTTCACCAATTGTTATCAGGAAGAAGAAGAATAATCAAATCCGATTATGTGTAGACTTTAGGGAGCTGAATAAGCAGACAGTTAAGGACTACTACCCGTTGCCATTTATTGACCAGATTTTGGATCAATTAGCGGGTAGGGAGATATATTCGTTTATGGATTGCTTTGCAGGATATAACCAGATGGCAATTGCAGAAGAGGACAAGTTAAAAACAACTTTTATTACTGTCTTTGGTACTTTTGCGTACCATGTAATGGCCTTTGGTTTATGCAATGCGCCTGGTTCGTGGCAACGAACATCAGATAAGATATTCGGTGACATATCCCCTGAAGAGTTGAAGGTGTTTATTGATGATTTAGGGGCCGCCACCATGAGAGAAAGGCAATTGATCATTTTAAGAAAATGCTTTGAGCGCTGCAGAAAATTTTGTATCGCTCTAAACCCACGGAAGTGTGTTTTTGGTGTACCCTATGGGCTCTTGTTGGGTCATGTGGTCAGTTCGGTAAGAATTGCGATAGATCCCGAGAAGGTCAAAGTTATAGTTGCCATGGGTCCACCATGCACTCGGAAGGAAGTTCATAGCTTTCTGTCTTCGGTTGGTTATTACCGCAGATTTATAAACGCCTTGGCAGAAAGAACGTTGCTGCTTACAAATGTATTGTCCTTTAGCTGTTTGTTTATATGGGGTGGGACCCTTGTAAGGTAGCATTTGAGGATGTGAAATAGGAGCTAGTAAAAGCTCCCGTTTTAAAAGCACCTAAAAAAGGTGAGGTATTCTATATATTTTCAACAGCCACCATGCATAGTATCAGCTGCTGTTTAGCCCAAATTTGGGAAGAAAAATGGTACCACTCGATCGCTTTTGCTAGTCGAAAGCTGGGGGTATCCGAAATCAATTATACCTACATGGAGAAGTTGTGTCTGGCGATGGTCTTTGGGACCAAGAAATTCAGGCATTATATTCTCTATGAGAAAGTTGTGCTTTATACGAAGGCGGAGGGGCTTCGATTATTGATGAATAAGCTGCAGCCGCTTGATCATCTAGCAAAGTGTTTAATCACTTTGCAAGAATTCGATTATGAGATTAGGTGTAAGCCACCAAGGTTGCAAGGTATCGTGGAATGTCTTGTGGACTTTGGGGAGCCGAAAGAATCCGTGGCTGAAGGTAGTGACATGGAGTTGTTATTTAAAATAGATACGGCGTCTATTCCCTCCTGGTATGCTGCAATAACGCATTATTTATCGACGGGAGAGGCTGGATCCGAATTATCTAAAGATGAGAGAAGGAAAATTAAGCAGCAAGCGTTAAAGTTTGCCTTGATCGCAGGTACATTATATCGACAACGGGTTGATGACATCTATCGCCGATGTGTGATGCCTGACGACAAGCCATTCATTTTGGAAGAGTGCCATGATTCTGCTTGCGGAGGCCATTTTGCAGGACGGCTTACAGCACAAAAGGCTTTAAGAGCAGGTTACTGGTGGCCTGCCATCTTCCAGGATGCGTTTGCGTATGTTAAGAGATGCGATATTTGTCAATGACATGATAGTCGAGAGAATAGAAAAAGACCACTCACCCCTATTATGGCGATACTTCCATTTGAGAAGTGGGGAATAGACTTTGTGGGTCCTATTACTCCGTCGTCGACTGCGCAAAAGAGGTATATCATTGTAGCAACTGACTACTTCACAAAGTGGTCAGAAGCACGTGCAACAAGGAAAGATGATGCTAAAGAAACTGCTAGTTTCCTTTTAGAGCAGATAATATGCCGTTTTGGTCCCCGAAAGAATTAGTGTCGGACCGCGAAACCCATTTCCTGAATAAGGTGATCAAAAGCTTGACAGAGGCTTGGTAGATCAAGCACAACAAAACGACTCCTTATAATCCGCAGGCGAATGGGCAGGTTGAAAGTACCAACAAGCAGCTTGTGGGTATCCTATCGAAAGTCGTATCTGAAAAGAAATGCGACTGGGATAAGAAGCTATATGTGGCAGTATGGGCATATAATACCACGTTTAAGCGAGCCACTGGCCACACGCCGTTTAAACTAGTTTATGGTGAAGAGTGCGTTTTACCCTTGGAAATTGAGTTGCCGACTATTAGATTTGCAATAAACCATTCTTTGGGTAATGAGAATGCCCTATTAGAGCGATTTACGACCTTAGCATACCTGGATGAGATTAAGTTGCAAAGCCTGTTACACCAAGAGGTGGCTAAACGTCGCATGAAACAGTTGCATGATCTAAAAGCGAAGAAGTACACCTTTAAGAAAGGACAACTGGTTTTATATTATGATGCGTGTAGGGAGCTTTTCCCCGAAAAATTAGAACCTAAATGGGATGGACCCTACAAAATCGTTAGGTTAGGGAAGAATAGGTCTACAGCCCTATTAGCTGATTTACAGGGAGTGGAGTTTAAGAATAAGGTTAATCTTAATAAGATTAAACCTTACTATTTCTAAGTCTGCTAATACAAAGAAAATGCATTGCAGGTCCATGCTAGGAATGATCTGAGACCTGCGGAAAAGAGCTTAAAAGACGGTTGATGGGTCGGTTAATCCCTTATTTGGAGCACCCATATCTGGAGCAAAGATACCATCAAGGGAAACTCATTTGGTGGAGCAAAGGATATAAGGTGATTGAGTAAGAGGACGGAACTTTTGTGTGGGAGATTAAAGTCTTCTGCCATCACTGTCTACGACTGTTGACGAGTATCCATGTTGAGTTCAATGAAGAAGGTGGGATGGAGCCGTTAGTTCATCCTCTCATTATGCTAAACTTTGATTACCACAATTACGAGTAGAGGAGTTCGTGATGGCCAGCTGTGTAAACCAATTATGGACGTCTACATTATATTTTGACGGAGCGTCTAGGGGCCCTAATAGAAAAGGAAGTGTGGGAGTAGTAATCCGAGACCCCCGACAAAGAGTTACGATGAAGTTAGCTGCTTATCTCGGGGTAGGATTCACTAACAATATGGCGGAGTATAAAGCCTTGATTATGGGACTGCATATTGCCAAGCAAGGTGGTATTCGTCGATTGTTAGTAAAAGGGGATTCCCAGTTGATCCTGAATCAGCTAGATGGGACATACACAGTGCGGAATCCCATTCTTTGTATGTATCATCGGACTGCGATGACCCTACTTAAGGAGTTTGAGAGAGTGTCTTTTCAGCTGATTCCACGTTACTGGAATCAGTTTGCGGATTCATTAGCAAATCTTGCTTATGAAGAAGACCTCTTCTTTAATTGTGGTCCTAGTTTGGATATTGTGATCAATGATGAAACAGGACCCGGCCGCTTGTGGGGGATGTTATCAGAATATGCAATATATGGCAGACGATGGTTGATATGGGTGATGCAAAGAGTAGCCGAGACCAATCTATCGTTATTATCTGGGACCCATAGGTTGATTAGACATCATATTATGCGTACGCCTCTTGCTATCTATGCAGGAGGGATGGGTCATAACCTCATGCATTTAGTTTAGGGCTACGAGCCTATTTTTCCTCCTTGGGAGGGAGTCTCTTATTGTATATCTGGAGTCTTCCAAGAAAGGATGTGTAGGTGTTACTTTGTTTTATTTTGTTAGGCCAAGAGGGCCAGTGTTGTGAGGTTTTGAATGTTTTATTTCATTAGGCCAAGAGGGCCGATTCAGTTTTGTAGTGAAGTGCTTTATTTCATTAGGCCAAGAGGGCCAGTTGTTTGTTTAGTGCGGGTGCAGTTAATGGTTTCTTGTTTGAGTTTTGCGCTAGACAGGTTTGAAGACGAGCTTGGAAGGAGCCTTTTGTTGCGTGGACGATTCTTGTGGCCCTATCTAGGTGATATCTTTCCTTTATGAGTACTGTGGTTGTTTGTTATATGTGGTTGAGTACTTGTTAAAGGGGTTTTTCGTTTTGTTGGGGACCGGCGTCCAAGGCATGAAGTCCCGAGGTTTCGGTTTAGTATGTTTGAGGGAGGTTTGAGTAGTCGTTGCCTCCTGTAAAGATGTTGTCAAGCATCGAAAGACCTGTTTTAGAAGGGAGTTCTAGTGACCCTGTTCTGCTAGCCTGCTAGGCAGCCGTTCTAGGAGTTCTTGTTAATTGTGAGGCAGTTAGAGAAGCCTGCCAGAAGAAAAATAATGATGATAAAGGGAAATAAAACCCTGAATATCTTCAAGAAAATAAATAAATACGAAGGTGTGTAAAAAGGGGTTCTAACCCCTATCAAAGAAAAGAAACGAAAGAAAAACTTATAAGCAGTTGATCATTGCCTTGTGAGGTCCTGGTAGGTTCCTAGGGACAAGTCAGACCCGGGGCCGATACCTTGTCTTCCTAGGGGTTGCTTCTTGCTAGAAAAAACAAAACAAGGAAGGTTGGAGCGAAAATAAAAGTGAGCGTTAGAAAAGGATTCAGTGTCGCCTTGCCAGTGCTTGGTAGGTTCTTAGGTACCGAGACAGGTCCTGAGGCCGATGCCCTGTTCTCCTTGGGTCACTACGCTCAGCTCCCTCCTTTTTACATACCCGAGTATGTCAATACAATAAAGCCCTAAAGGAAAAGGTGCTGCAAGAAAAATACTTCTTGATCAGGCTATAGGAGTCCTCGCCTAGTAGGGGCTCCTAGTTGTGTTGTCCTTAGTTGGTAGGTAGTTCAGACCACCACTTAGGGCAACCTCTTTGACAGTTCTTTTTAGTTTGGCTGTGTTGGAGCAGTTGATTAGTGACTCGCTTCGGATCTTCTATTAGATGATGCTAGGCCTACTCCTTGTGGATGTCATGCCTTGGTTTGTCAGGGGGTAGGGTGAGCATTGTGCTTAGTTTTATCGCATATTTGTTTTGTATCAGCTTGATGCTTCTTTGGTTGTTTATGTGCAGATATGTTCGTGGATTCGACGGGCTGAGTTGCCCTATCCCGTGGTTGCTAATGAGAGCGGAATTTTGGTGCCGAGAAGTGCTTAAAAATAACTAAAAATTATGAATATCAAGGGAAAAATATTCAACGTCAAAGGCGGCGGCTCGATCTAGGACGATTTTAAGCGCCAAAGTGCTTTAAAGGCGCCCGAGCGACACTTGTTAATTTTTCATAATTTTTCAGACAGTCGTGCGGGTTGATACGAGTTACTGGCCAATGCGGGATGCCGAGCCGGACGCCCAGGATTTTTCAGAGCTCAATTCCGAGTCCGGACGGGGAAATGGCCAAGAATTGGTCAAGATTTGAAGAGGTGGTTGGGCCAAGTGGTAAGTGACCCTTGGGGTCTTGGAAGCATTTTATGCCAAACAAAATCATGGCATGAAAGATGAGTGAAAAAACGTGGAGAAAACGTAGAAGAAGATGACGCCCGAAAAATGCGCCATGAATGGATGAGAGGCATCATGGCTGCTGCAAACAACCCCCCAATTGATCATGGGGCTTGAATCCCCCCTGTCTGTGGACTTTATCGCCTGTCTTCACTCCTCCAATGGCGGTCTCTATGAAGATCTCTGATTTCAGTCTTTCTCTCTCCTCCCTCTCTCTCCCCTAAAGGTAGATTCATGTGGTGAAGAGAAAGAAGAAGAATGGATGATGGATGCTTGTCCAATGAAGACCGGATTGCTCCATGGTGCAAGAAGATTGAAGATTGCTGATTGTGGACTGTCATGAGCATTAATGGTGGCTGGAAATCAGTCCCGAGATATGGCAAATAAAAACCCGCAACCCGCAAAGAACGGTAATCTCATTTTTACAAAGGAAAATGGTGTTTTTATGCAATTTGCTTCATGAATATTTGTTCCCATGAGATGATTATGCATTATAATGTTGTTTGCAATGTCTTTCAACTATTTATGATCAGAAAATTAGAGAATCATAAGTGTTGTGGATGAAATTAGTGGTGAAAACCCCGTAAATATGCAAAATATGGGGAAATTGGGTGTTTTTGAGATATCAATGGAAAATATCATAAGACACACCAACTAAACTTGTCTTTTTGCTGCAAATGATCTAAGGGCCACAGCCCATAACCCATTTTGAATTTTCAGTCATTAAATATTGGAAAAATACAAGGAAAATAGGGGAAATAAGGGAAAAATAGGGGAAAAATAGATTTGGAGTGCCGAAAATTAAGGAAAAATAAGATTCATGTTTGTGGATGTATGGGGGGTCTAAAGCATGAGGTTTAGCCTTAGTTCAGCCCTACCTCTATGTTTTAGTGAGTTTTATGGCTTTTTATGCAATAAAAATATGGAAAATGAATCCTAAACCTATGCCCTATGCACAACCTAAACGGGTGAGGGGGTTGGAGTGTATGAAAAGTGTGTAAATGTTGAATGAAATGATGAAAAGCTTGCTGGTTTTTTATGCATACCATATAGATTGGACGATATTTAAAGATTAAGAACCTAGTAGCACGAGGGTTTCTCGGTGCTAGGTTCATGCAACGTTGCATACGAGTGATAGAGAAATTCATGGAAAGAATGCTTTTGCACTAAGCACCAAAGCTGATTTTCTTAATTGTTTGAGCACGTGGACATTCACAATTTGCATGAAGCATGAAATTTAAAAAATATTAGACAATACCTCCTGGATGCATAGCAATTGCTTTTTTTGAGGAATATGACTAACGTTGAGTGAGTAAGGTTGTCCAAGCTGTAGGCTAGGCGTTGGGTCTAAGGGAAAGTAAAGTGAGGAAGCATGGTATATCTCCTGGAAATACGTGAATCATAAAAGAGAGAAGTTTGTGTTCGTATGTTATATATGTTTAGTGACGCATCGAGGGGCCAATCCCCAAGGTGTAGGAGAGTCGCAGTGAGGTAGCGACATTCAGCCATTGGAGGACCTCCTATGTTTGTGCTTCGTGCTATTTGGCAATGTGCTGGGACTCCCTCTAAGGAGTGTTAATTGGGTTAGAGTTGGACTACGAGACGTGATACAAACGCAAGATGTTTAGGAAGATGGTGTATATGTCATCCACGCTCCTGGCCGCGAGGCCGTGGGGTTGTTGAGTGCATGATAGAGGTCCGGCTAGTGCATGAGCCAGTGCCGGCCAGTTTTAGGTCCCATCACCTCTTGCTCTTGACGTTGCTCTTCTGGCTTCTGCCTTTCTTCTTGCGAGTGCTTCTCCAAGCGAGCGGTCCTTGCCATTAGCTCATTATACTGCTGAATTAACATTTTCTAACTGTTTAGAAGAGCTAGTGTATCATGTTCTTCCTCCAATCTTTGCCTCAAATGATCCTCCTTGGTCTTGGCATCCAACTGCTCTTTTAGGGCCTTAAGCTCTTTTTGATGATCTGTGGCTTGCTTGGACACGTTGAGCCTCAAAGCTGCCGAGGTTTCCTTTTCAACGTCTAGCTCTGCCAACGCCGCTTTCTTTTCCTCTTTGGCCTTGCTCAACTGAGTGAGGAGTTCAGCCACATATGCGTCGTAGTTAGCTGTTGGTGACACTGTGAGAGGGGTTGTAGTGGTTGATGATTCCAGCTTCTGCTGCTTAGGGTCTCACTGTGATTCTGCATTTGCTCTGGCTAGCCTCTTTTTTCCTACTTCGGGGCAATCTCTACCACTTTGTTAGCCAAGAGCTATATCATTGCCACTAATTGAGTTGTATCCACAACTGGCACTAACTCTTGTGTCGTGGTGGGTGTGGTTTCAGTTGGGAGTGGCACAAAGGTAGAGGGAGGGGGTACAGTCGGGCCTTGTCCTTTCCTGCAACCACTGGGGTTGTTTCTACACTGTCACTAACTCTAGCCTCATGATGCAAGCTCAGTGGTCTCATCTCTCTCCCTCCATAGGTCTCTTCCATGGACCTGTGAGCTGCCTTTGCCAAATCCACTGCTTCCTTCCTCCTCATTTCTTCAGCTTCATCTTTAGCTCTTCTCTTCCTCTCCTCCTTGGCTCTTCTTGACTCTTCTCTAATCCTTTCAAATTCCTCCTCTACTTGTGCTCTTTTCAACTCAGCTTTCTCTTCCTTACTCAACTTTCCCTTCTTCTGTTTTTGGATCTTGGCAGTCTTCGCCTTTCCTTGTGCCCTAGCTTCGGCTTGAGTGGATGGTGCTTTAGGATCTTCTCTATCACTCATGGTGCATTCACTGGATCTATCTTCCTCACGCTGCAGTGGCTAGGAGGGTGCCACTATCTCTTCAATTCCCCTTGCTTCCTTGGTGGCCTCATGAATAATGGCTGTCAATACACCATCGTATCTGATGGTAGAAGCCTTGGCAAAGGACTTCTTGCGGGCTGATCTCGCTGTAGAGGCTGGGGACTCTCCTCTAACTATTGATGTACCCGTAGTAGCAAGGGTCTTTGCTGCTGTCTCAATGTTCTTTATGATAAACCCGTTCCAATCCACTTCCTCAGGGGACCCTGCCACTATGCTTTCCAACACCGTGACACTGATCCTGTTCATTAAGGCATTGTATCTCTATCCTGAGAAGAGGGTGTGGACCATCTTTGCTTGCATCTTTACTTCCAGGTTTGGGATGTCCGCCAAACTTACTTCATCCACTGTGCGCACCTCACTCATGTTCATCCCTAGCATGGCATATATATCTCTTCTATGATGCTTCACAACCTTGGGGGCCAAGCCAAGGGCCTTCTCCACCACTTTAGTGTTAAGCGGTACCTCCACTTGGTGGGAAACATCCCCTCTTCTTACTGTCACACTGTGCCACAATTCCTACGAGCATCAAAACTCCTTACGAACTCCACGCAAGCACTGTAATCTAGCTTTGTCAAGGTTTAGAGTGTGCTTGAAGGTGAACTGATTAAATCCTTATGAAAGAATTGAACAATAGAAAAGCTACACGAGAATGTAAAATTTGAGAAATAGCAAACTGAAAGAAAAGACACAAATTTTCCAAGTGCGCTTTGCTCTTAAGTTTTTATGCACAGTTCAACTCTTCATTATGTTTTTCCTTTGTGTTATGGGATTGAATAGGAGAAGGCAAGGGTGTTAAAGCACAATAGAATTGAACAATAGAAAAGCTACATGAGAATGTGAAATTTGAGAAATAGCAAACTCAAAGAAAAGACACGAATTTTCCAAGTGCGCTTTGCTCTTAAGTTTTTATGCGCAGTTCAACTCTTCATTATGTTTTTTCTTTGTGTTATGTTTTCATGATCACCTTACCCTCTCCCCCTCGTGGAAAGATGAAAATCCTTCCTAGGATTGAACAGGAGAAGGCAAGGGCATTAAACCACAGCATGGTGTGTTTAATTTGACAATAGCCACTGGTAGAAATTTGGGTTGTATTCCAATTGGGCATGACGGTCAAGTTCATGCGGTCTAATGGATGCTTACATGATATACGTTAGGACATCGTGTAGCACATCGCCATATTGGAGGCGGCTAGCAATGTGTAGCTCTTCTTCTGTAAGGACTTGGTCGATGTAAGGATGGGCCAATAAATGGTCGTCAAGAAGTTTATTATGCAGGATGGCTATAACCCTAAAAGAAGTAGGAGCTACATACATGGGGTCATATTCCGTAGCCTTGACTGCACGTCGCTACTCAACATTCGTCATAATTTGGCAACCTTTCCACTCTCATTGGAGATGCAAGGCATACCATTGTTGTAAGAATGAACAGGTAGAGTTGGCAAGACTCAGGAGCCCTTCAAGCTCTTGGATTGGTGCAAAGCCTCTGTATGAGGTCAGCATCCTGTTGATGATTGCTTGCTCCTTTGAGACTTCACCGCTAGTGATAAGCTCAGCTGCAACCTTGGGGAATTCGATGGTCATGAGCTTGTACTCATCCCAAGTGCATGGTAAAGCACGGACTTGAGAAGCGAGTGGCTCATCAAGAAGGCCAAGGTCTAGTTTCTCATAACGTCGGGCGAAGGTCCTGAATGAGTGGCTCATCAAGAAGGCCAAGGTCTAGTTTCTCATAACGTCGGGCGAAGGTCCTGAATGTGTTGTCCAGCATTTTAATGCAAGTAACCAAGTCATCATCTGAATTGGCAGCAAGGTCCTTGGCCATAGCAAGAAATGACTGTCACTCATATGAAGGCCTAAGAATTGTTGGTGGCTGCACTGGAAGAGAACTAGATGGATGCATTAGCTAGATTTCTCCTTGGGATGAACATCCACCTGGGAGGTGTGTTTTGCGACTTGAAAGATGTGCAACCTTCATTGTGAGCTGCTTTGAGCATGCAAGACTCGGTCGCATTAGATGATTGTGGGACATCTAGCTACTACGTAAGTTGATGGGTTTGTGAAATCTCAAGAGACATAGTGGGTTCAAGCTGCACGGGACTGACTGGTTGAGTCTCTAGAGACCTTGCTCTGGCATTAGTAGTGGCTGGTTTGGAGCCAGTGGGTTGTGGCTTTGGCTGATAGATGGGTACACCAATGAGGGAGCAGGGATTTCGTGTTGATGCGTCATGCACCCCATATGAGTAGAGCAAGGTGTACTGGTTTGATCTTGGAAGTGGACTCTTCAATAGTTGGGGGATCCATCATGTGACATATTTGGAATAGTTGTAAAATGCCTGAAGAATCTACTCAATATCTATTTTGGAATGTGTAGAAATCAAGGGCAGGTTCTATGCGACTTACATAAGGCTATTTGGAGGACGGTTTTTTGCTCAAAAATTTGGGAAATTTTATTAGCTTCACCTTGATCTATACTTCCAGCTTGGCATAAAAAAACTATAGAAAAATTGCAGGAAAAATGGTCAATTTTAGACTCGTGTTTTGATGCATTTTGGGTCATAAGGACATCATTTGGGATCCAATTTGGATGGTTCTTGTTGGGAACTGAATGTATGATATGTTGGCATCATGGATGGATGTATATGATAGTTTTTTGAACGCATGTATGACAGTCATATTGCTGGAAGCTATTTTTACATGCATTTTTGGACTATTTTTTATGCTTTTTTGGTCTCGGATTGGACCATTGATGTTTCAGATTCGGGAATGCTGCTGAATACCATTTGTGGACACTTTGTATTGCTGGTTTTTCTAAATTTGTAGCAGTCATAATGTCTGATAGGGCACAAATCATGCAGATTGTGGGAGACAAATTGACCAAAGACAATTATAGTGTTTGGTCTTACAGGATGGAGAATTTTTTGATGGGTAGAGGTCTATGGGATCTAATAACAAGTGATGATGAATGTCCAGAAGTTCCTGAACATCCAACTGAAGAGCAAAAGAAAGCATACAAGGATTGGACAGGGAAGAACATGAAGGTTTTGCATTGGATCTCCATATGTATTTCAGAAACCTTGGTTCCTCTTTAAAAAGGCAAGTACTTGTAAGGAGGCATGGAAAATCATAGAAAAAATGTATGGAACATGTACAGAGGCTTGTAAGATCCAACTTAAGTAGAGATTACATGGTGCATGGAGAGGCAATCACAGTATCAGTGAGTATGTGACAGAAATCAAGCAAATTGCAGAAGACCTTGCATCCTGTTAACCCCAACACGAAGAAAGCAAAATGAAATAAAAAAGACGCAGGGAAAAGGTGAAAAAAAGATAGCCCGACTGAAGAAAGAAGAGGAGAAAAGGCCAAAAGCGCAAGGGAAACCTTCAAAAGTCCAAGGCAAATGCAAAAGGGAAAAGGTGCATTTTAAATTACAAAGGCGCACCCTGAAATCTTGTAAAAGAGTGCCAGGCAGTGGGAAATCTGGAAAGCTAAAACAGAAGACAAAGACAAAGGCCAAGGCAAAGAGAAATGGAAGACAAAGGTGCATAAGGAAAAGTGCAAGTCAAAACTTTTGTAAAAGAGCGCAAGTGCATCATGGTTTAACTCAAGGAGCACCGGGCTCTCACCCGTGCAATTTGTAAATGTAGACGGGCAGTGGAAAGGAAGCTAGGAAGATAGAAGGACAATGGGAAAAAGGGCCTAGGCTACGGCCGGCCATGTAAAAAAGGGGAAAAGGGGATGATCACCCAAAAGGGATTTAGGGTTTTGTATATAAAGTTGAAAAGTGAATGAGAAGCTCATTCTTGTGTGTGGAAAAAAGTGGCTCTCCTCTTCTTCTTCTTCTTCTTCTTCTTACTTGCTTGAGCTTGTGCTTGAGAGAGGGAGTGTGAGGAAGTGAGTGTATGAGGGTGAGGGACCATGGGGTGGAGAAGCTCTCAATCTTCTCCTCTCTTCTTCTCTTATCTTCTCTTCTCTTCTCTCTTGCTCGTGGTGATGGAGCTTGGAGCGTGGGGCTTGAGGATGGAGCTTGCTTGAAGCTTGCACTTGGATCGTGGAGCTACCGGAGTGCACGGGAGAGGAGCTAACTCAAACGGCATGGAGGTAAGCTCACTACACCCATAGATATGGATGGCGTGTCGGCTATGTGAGAGGTAGCCATTAGTGCTCGGCTTGGAACGCTTGAATAAATAAGCGGTCTGTGGGTCTTGGCGGTTGAGCGAAAGCTCCCACATTTTGGTTCCATTGCCGGGACCTACGGATTCAAGCCTTGAGGACTTGTGCGCTTCGAATCGAGCATCGAAGTAAGGGCTTTCCCCGAACCGGTACTTGAGATAGGTAGGAAGTGAGGGGGTTGAAGATGGTATTCGATCTCCTTGGCAAGTAGGTTTTTTACTTTTTTGAGATTTATGTTGTGAGATGGAGTAGTGTAGGTATTTACTTTGTGAATTGGATGCATTAGAGTAGGAGAAAACAAAGAAAAACAAAGAAAATAAGCATCAGGGTTTATTGTTGCAAAACAGGGTAAAACAGGGCAAAAATTGTGCACAAAATGGTAAAAAGCTCGCTTGTGATGCCTAAGGTTGGCAAGTAAGTGATTGGGGGCTTCAACACCAAGAGGCCAAGGGAGAGCTCATTTGTGACCATTTCAGTGAGTGAGAGAGAGAGAGGGAGAGAGAGAGCCATCGCATGATTCGCTCCGATCTCGCCATCGACAAACCTACTGCTCTATTCAGGTATATGAATCCCTTTCCCTATCCCCCTAGATAGAATCTGGAGGTTTATGCTTGCTACGATTGGGTAAATCGCACGAATCGAGCAAGATCGACATCTCGCTGTCGTCGTCGCACCGTGTTCGGCCTGTCCGAGCGGTCGCTTCTGGGCCGAGTCCCAGAATCAACCCTCGGCCCTCTTTTGATCGGCCCACTCGGCTCGAAACCCTAATCGGCCCTCGGCCTAGACCCACTCGGCCCGTCCGAGTCGACCATTCAGACCATCGACCAATTCGGCCCTCTGCCACATGTCAAATTCGACCCTCGGCCCAAGTGCCTTAGCCCGTCCGAGTGACCTCATCCGAATTGACCACTCGGCCCGTCTGAGTCTACCATGTCCGAGTCACGAATTTGGCCCTCGGCCCGTGCGCCTCGGCTTGTCCGAGTGACCCACTCGAACCCTGCAATTCGGACCAGCAGGGCCGAGTGTAAATTGCTATCAACTTCTCAGAAATTTGACCTGGCCCGGCTAGAGTTCAGCAATGCAAGCTATCGAAAGTCCTTCTGACGCTTAGAACTTGATTCTGGCACATGGAATAGACGAAATTGTAGGGAGCAGCCGCTTAGCAACTTGAAGTAGGTAGCAGCAAGACCCAGAGACCTAGATGCAAAACGTTGAGCAATTAAAATCTGATTGGTCAAAAACAAACGAGGCAACATATTAGAAAAACCCTGAACCTCGAAATTGACCCCAAAGGCTACATAGAGCTAAAGGCACATCAGAGACCCATCACCGAGCTGAAACTTAGAACATTAGTTCAAAATTTGGCTAAATCGTCCTCCAAATTGCGCATGGTGTTTACCGCAACGGCTCCCCCAAATTAGACCTTAGTGTAGTAATGGCTCTACACGAACGTGGATCCTCATTGACAAAAGAGCAACCAAAAGCCAATACCCAAACTGAGAGAAACAGAGACCCTAGAGCCTCAATGGGCCAATCTAGCCAACAAGGACAAGAAGGCCACACTGCAAAAACACATACGTATTGCATTCGGACTATATCTAGTCAAAGCGGAAGGCAACAACCTCAGGCTACAATAGTGAGAATGACTATATATGACAGTCCTGACAATAGATGCTCCTTGAATAGCCCTGCACTAACGAGCTAAGACATCAGTGGAGAATCTACATCTGGTCCTGTAGTTGGGGACTCAAAGGCATTTGTCAGAAGGCTTAAATTTACAAGCCAAGACCCGGAAGATGAAGACATAGTACCACCTGCTTATCTTAGGGTCAAACTCACCGCGAAAAGAGAGCATACTATTGATGCTCTGATTGATGAAGGAGCAGATTTTAATGTCTTGACCTATGAGGCATGGACCCTACTAGGCCAACCAGAGCTGACACCGACTAATGCAACTCTTAGCCCTTATGGGGGACCTTCACAAGCACTCATAGGGAAGTGCAATATCCTTGCAACAATTGAAACGGAAATCTTGCCTATCCTATTTCATGCTCCTCCAAATAGTGCTAAATATGGTAAGGAAACCCTCCTGGGAAGACCCTTCAAAAGGGCAACCAAATGTGAGGCTGACTATGTAGCACAGAGGATACACCTAACACTACCGCGTGTGAGGATAGTCACAACCTTTAGTAAGGGTGACCTCATCAAACCTCTAGGGAAAGGCAAGGAAGGTGCTGACGTAACAGTCAAGCCTACTATCGAGAGCAAGGACTTGTTGGAAGAGCTGATACAAGCACAAGTCGAACAGTGAGAACTAATGAGTGAGGCCATGCTTGAAACAAGAAGGTCAAGAGACAATGCCAAGGAAGGGCTTTGGACTTACAAATATCATAGAAGACCCCAAAAGAAGCCCAAGCCTTATAGACGAAGGCATCAATGGAAGTTCAGCACAATGCCGCAATGGATATCCAAAGCGTTGCTACATGCTCAAGGGTATTATGCAGGTAACCGATGGATGTGGGTACCAAAATCCCCTACTAAACCATCTCTATCAGCTGAAGGCAAGATTGCATCAAAAGCAACGAAGCATAGGAGGAAATCTAAGAGAAACTCTAGGTCTTGAGGCGAGAGACCGGACACGAGTGTTCGAAAGAAAGAGCCTCAGCTTAGCATGCTTACTAAGCAGATGTCATATGTAGCCATTGAGCATGCACAAAAGCCATTAGTGCCCAAAGAGCCTTTGATTTTCCAAGAGGATAATAAGCATCATAGGCACAACATTGCTCATGGCAAGGCTGATTGCTCAACAAAGCAAATGGCACAATTGTCTAATAGCCTCGAGCAAATCATTCAGCCAGTGCCAAGTCCACCTAAGAGTCCTAGATCTCCTACATCCTCTTTTTCCAAACGGACAGAGGAAGCACAACAACGGTCGTCAATGGCGGCTGCTCACTCCCAACCTCTATCTCCATCAAAGCTTCCAGATGTCCAAGAGGCAGGACACAACACCACCCTTAGCTCTCAACCTAAGGATATGCCTGTGCAATCCACCGTGGCTAGCTCAACTGATACTTGATCTACGCAAGTGAATGCTCTAAGGGCAACAAAAGACACGACCACTTCCAATTGCCCTAAGGACTTGACACCGCAATCCACCAATAGTAGGAAGTCACAGCCCTTGGCCGTGACAATGCCCCTTGCTGAATGTGTCCTTAGTAGTTTACTTGTGGAGGAGGTGTCGCAACCAACTTCATTAACAACTCCTTCACTTCCAAAGCGCCTAAAGCCTAGGCTGGACGAGTTAAAAACATGGGAATTGGCTAAAGAGCTAGACTCTCCCACAAGGGAGACAATTGTACCCTCACAACCTGGCGAGGCTAATCAGCAAGCCATGGCTATGTCCCATGAGGACACAGTAGAGAAAGGAAATGCTAAGGCCCAACCAAGCACAACAACGGTTGACCTAGTCCAAGGTCCTGAGTCGTTGAGAGATGCACCTTCACTGACCAAGAAAAAGAGGAGAAAATAGCGAAAACAACAACAGTTGCTGATGGTTGTGGACCCCAAGAACATTGAGACGAAGAGCGTTGGAGAGCTGATGAATAAATCATCGAGTCCATCCACCAATGAACCCATTGATGCCTCTCCTAATAGCAGTGAAACCTCAGACACATCCGTGTGCTCTCAAAAATCAAAGCAGTCATTACCATCAATGGCTGCTTGCAACACTCAACCCACCGACAATAGAACTTGCATTGACCAATCAAGACTGGATATAACGCTGTCATGACAGGGTGACAATCACATCCAAGGAGAACCATGACGCAATAAGGAAGCCTCAGGAAAAACATGGAGACCCCAAGAGCATAAGAAATCCTAGCATTGGCCAAACTTGCGCATCTAGGCCTGAGCCCCCAGCTATGCTAAACCCCAGGCAAACCCCTAGAACCTTGCATGAGATAGCAACCGAGCAAGCCCTCGTTGAACATAGAAGTGTCACAGAGTGCTTGACTGAGTTGGATGCTAAGCTCAAAGTATTCGCATGTGTCTATGTCCTGGCAGACATGTGCGCATTCCCTAAAGAGCAGCTTGAAGAATACTTGCCATTTCCCTTATCTTGGGAAGAGCAAGAACATCTTGACGAGCACTATAATAGGCTCCTGTATGAACGCATGCGACTCATCTCTGGCGAGGAAGCCAACGAACTGTGCTTAACGGTCACATTCAATGATGAACTCTGCCAACCAAATCTCTTAGAGATAGAGCAACTAAAGCAACTATCAGAGGGCTGAAGTCAATTTGAATAGCGTTGGTATGAAAACCACATTGCAATGGCCGAACTAGGAGCCCAGATCATGACAGCCTCAGAGGAGCGATTGGCCAAATGGCGGTCTCAAAGAGACCCAACCTATGTGGCACCAACTACCCTTCGAGTGCTGACTGCCATTCGGGGTATGGACTTAGCTAAACCTAGCCAAGAGAACCCTCTGTGTGATAAGGTTCTCACTGAGGAGGAGTTACATGTTGCTAGTAGACTCGGACAAGGTTCCATGCTACTCGATGTTGCAAAATATCTGTCAGTATTGAGTAAGCTGCGATGCGTGCGCCATGCTCCAGTACAATCCAGAGTTCTACAATTGGCTTTTATCCTCATGAAGTGACATGGATTCATGGATATGTATGTAAGTAAACAATGGCTTTTGTGACCCTGTATAGACGCTATGAACACACACAAGCAATAATAGTCAAGCGCAAGGAGAAGAGTTGGGGTCAACAGGCTAAGCTCATCCGGTCCTCCTCTCACCACATATTTAGAAGTTGCATGACCATTTCCACCTTTGGGCGGAGGGCATGCACCCCTCATTGCCACCATGGGAAGCCCTGACCAACATCTCTGATGATGTAGGTAGGGTACAGTCCCTTTCTATACACCTTTCCCTTTCCAGTCTATCCTTTTGAGGATAAGCCCTGCCCCAGTCCATGACCACTAGTCCACGTAACTCAGCGTGAGCCAAGATTTGCTAATGGCTAGAGGCTAAATGAACATCATCACGGGGGCCATCCCTCTACAACAAGCACTACACGTCTCACCCCTCCCCTTCTTGTCATATGCGCTTGAAAACCCACACTATAATCCCTCCCATGCGAACGATTTTATTCCGTATCAAGGCCTACCCCTTGATTCGCATCTTGCAGGTCCCCCTACAAGAAAAACATGGAGAACCTATGGTAGCTGGCTTGCAAAGATGCCCTCCGTGGACGACGGGAACATGCAGCACACGCCCCTCCGCCAGTGCGCTACGTGCCCACCCTCAAAAGGTATGCAAAGAAACGAGGTCCCAAGCGACACCGCCCCGGACGAAGGCCGAAGAATCCCCAGGCCAAGGGAGTTGAGCTTAAAGAAGCACACAAGATGTGGCAACACCAGTTGCACAAACCCCCAACGGACACTCGGGCACCAGGTGCTCAAGGGCAGAAAGGGCAGCTCGGGACAGGGAAGAATTCAATGACTTGTTCAAAGGCATTTTGGAAACGTTGGCGGCCAGAGATTACACCATTCATGTCCCAGCCGACATGTTCCCTGCCCAACCTAACAGGAGCCCCGCACCAGCAGAGCCTCAGTCACCTGACCACCCGAACTCACCCTGCCTTGTGCAAATCGAGTAGCCCCTATGATGTACAAGCAGCTTGACAAGTCATCATGCCATAACTTTTTGTCTTTTGATGAATAAATGGGCAAGCTCTCCACTTGTACACACTTCCTTTACCTATCGTTAATGTATGCCACGTCTTTAACAAGCAATGGAATAGGCATTGCAATTAACATCATAGCATTTTGAAAAGTTATGTCTTAACATGATTGCATTTGTTCGATGTACTTGACACAAGCAAGCATATACTCTCATGAAGTGACAAGTGGATGCAAGATGACACAGGTCTTCGTGCAAACGTGTTCAACGCCCAGGTCACTGCAAGACCACCAACCACACAGAGCCACAACAAAGCCATGCTACCGAATGCAAAAAATCACCCTTGTGAGTGCCCACATTGCACAAATCAAAGCATAGTCATGGGCTAGACTCTCTTCTTCGGTCAAGCTCTATAGTGATGTCACGATGGTTGCTACCTCAATCATACCAACATCGCAACCACGGCTTCTCTAACAACGGGGCTAGGGCACAATCATCACAGTCATGTCCATTTCCTGAGCCCTCGAAGCTTGACATTTCCCATAGCCTCAATATATTGCAAGCATTGTACTCAGGCAAGGAAAAAAAAAAGATAAGAAGCACCCACGATCACAGTACCACCGCACCTAGGGATCCTCAAATTAGGTGCATCCAGTGACATGGGTCGACTGGCTCCATGCCTAATTCCCTAGCCCCCTAGCACCCCCCACAATAGTTCAGGGCACATCAAGAGCAGGACAGACCTAAGGATCTTGTCTCACCTATGGTTAGACCTGTCACCCTGACCCATTCATACAATTCCCTCTTGCACTCTGACTTAATACCATTGAATCAATTGTGGTAAACCCTGCATGAATGGCCATGAGCAGTACACTA
This sequence comes from Lygodium microphyllum, assembly GCF_053477565.2. Classification (NCBI taxonomy): domain Eukaryota; kingdom Viridiplantae; phylum Streptophyta; class Polypodiopsida; order Schizaeales; family Lygodiaceae; genus Lygodium; species Lygodium microphyllum. Next base: position 77,401,105 of record NC_141151.1, read on the forward strand.
TCCTCATCGCACAGGTCCAATGTCTACCAGCTACCAATAGTGCAGTATCAGTGCGTTCTATTCTATTACATCGTGCAATCACAATGCACAGAATGTCACATACACCTTTGCGTGTACTTCTTCCCACCATGGACGACTTTGCTTCATCCACACGTCGTTATGAGGAACCAGCACGCGATCTTCTATCTTTGTAATATCTAAGTATGCACGAGCACTCACATAATATCTACACCAGAGTATATACACAGTTTGGGTCCTCAAGTGTAGGACAATACTCTTAGCTTGCTTAGAGTTTGACCTATCTCCCAAACTAATTGAACTATGTCTTGTGCACGATAAAGAAGACTAGCACTTCCCCTAGGGAGAAATCACCTATGAGAGGTTTTCAATTGCAGGTATAGAAGACTCCAACGAGGGTGTCGTTCGCTCTTCATCAACACTCAACTCTGAATTCCTATCCGTATCACCCTGTAAGCCTACCGTTGTACTCCATCAGTGCAACACCCACAAAGCATAGCCCTGCTACCTACCACCTACCATTTAACCCACAACGTGCCCCCAACGACCTTCCTCCCCACCACTACCAACACTCAGCTATGGCAACCACAGACGTCCTTGGCACCCACGTCTTTGGTGCATGCTAAACGCTTGCTACCTACGACAGTGAGTGCCATGGGACTGGCACTCGTCTAGGAGGGGGTAATGTTAACCCCAAGACGAAGAAAGCAAAATGAAATAAAAAAGACGCAAGGCAAAGGCGGAAAAAAGGTAGTCAAGATAGAAGGACAATGGGAAAAAGGGGCTACGGTCGGCCATGTTAAAAAGGGGAAAAGGGGATAACCGTCCAAAAGGGATTTATGGTTTTGTATATAAAGTTGAAAAGTGAATGAGAAGCTCATTCTTGTGTGTGGCAAAAAGTGGCTCTCCTCTTCTTCTTCTTCTTCTTCTTCTTCTTGCTTACTTGAGCTTGTGCTTGAGAGAGGGAGTGTGAGAGTGTGAGGGAGTGAGTGTGTGAGGGTGAGGGACCGTAGGGTGAAGAAGCTCTCCACCTTCTCCTCTCTTCTTCTCTTCTCTTCTCTTCTCTTCTCTTCTCTTCTCTTCTCTTCTCTTGCTCGCGATGATGTAGCTTGGAGCGTGGGGCTTGAGGATGGAGCTTGCTTGAAGCTTGCACTTGGATCGTGGAGCTACCGGAGTGCGCGGGAGAGGAGGTAACTCGAACGGCATGGAGATAAGCTCACTACACCCGTAGATAATGATGGTGCATCGGCTATGTGAGAGGTAGCCATTAGTGCTCGGCTTAGAATGCTTGAAGCCATAAGCGGTCTGTGGGTCTTGGCGGTTGAGCGAAAGCTCCCACACATCCATTAATGCACCTGTTGATGATGATGATTTAGTATCAGTGACACTAAATGGACTTGGATCAGCTTTCAAATCTTTGGATACCTCTATTTCAGTTAGAGGAGGCTCTATGCCTGACTTTGAGGAGCTTATTGGATTGCTACTTATAGAAGAAATCAAGTTGGGATTGAATGTATCTAGTAGTGGCAAAAATGCAGGTGGAGACAGTGTTTTCTATCACCAGAGAGGTCATGGCAGCACATTTAGAGCTAGAGGTTCTTCACTTGGTCGTAGTAATTATGGTTTTGCTCGTGGAAGAGGTAACTTTGGTCATGGTGACTTCGTGCATAGAGGCAGGGGGAGATCTTTCCCTAGAGGTAGAGAATGGTCTAGTTCTTCACAGAGAGATGGCACTTGTCATTATTGTGGGCAATTTGGGTCATTTTGAGAGGGATTGTTATCATAAACAAAATGCTATGTCTAGGGGCTGTAGAAGGACCCAATTGTTGAGTGTTGAAATGACTTGTTTTTTGGCTGATTTTTGTTGTTTTTGAGAGCTGAATGGTTGCTTTTATGAGATGATTGATTGATTTGGAAGTGGTTTGAGAGTGTTTTGGATGATAATGATTGTGTTTTGGAAGTTCATGATGTTTGTTAGTGGTTATGTGATGTTCTGATAGGTTCTGATTGGTTCTGTATACCTTCTGTTTTGCTCTGTTTTGGTCTGTTTTGTTCTGATTGTCTTCTGTAAGGAGGGATGGAGTATTGATTGATGAAGATTGAGATCCTATGAAAGCTTATTGAATGGTTTGTGAGAGTTTGGAATGGTTTGAGAATGAGTTATGAGGTTTTGATGACCTTCTGTAACCTTCTGTAGGTCTTCTGTTCTGTTCTGTTCTGTTCTGTTTTGTTCTGTTCTGTACTGTAGCTGTTCTGGTACTGTTCTGTAAGACTGTTCTGTATGCTTCTGTATGTGTTCTGATGGATGAGAGTGTAGCTTGGGGAAGTTTTCTAGCCTTGGAAAGAGGTGAATACAAGTGCAAAAGAGCTGAAAGAAGTGGAAGAAGTAGCTGCTGAAGATTCAAGTGAAGACTAGAGTGAAGTGACAGTAGTGAGCTATGAAAGGATACTGTAGTGGCTCTGGTGACTCTTCATATCAGACATACCTCTTGGGAGGGGTATCCACGACCTAAGAAGGATTATTGAGGGTGATTTTTGAGAGATTGTAGTGAGAATATGATGTATTATTGATGGAGAGAGAGAGAGAGAGTCAGAGATAGCCAATTCTACTAAAACAGAGTGATTGTATATGAGAGATTGAGAGAGAAGACTATGAAGATATTGAAGATGAATACTATGTGATGTATTTCCATTCAAAGATGGTGTATTCTTTCGCTTTCTTTGTTCTATTGATGGATTTTATGAAGATATTGAAGAATATGGTTGATTCTATCAAATCCGTGGGAGGTCTACATGATGCTGCATGAAGATTTGTTGTGCCTGGTGTTCTTTTCTTCATTGTGATCATATGAAACATGATAAACAAGCTTGTTGATGTTACAAGATAGATTTTCTTGCAAGAGAATTCCCTTTTCCTTGGTGTTCCTCTTGGGGCTCCATGTTTTTGGTGCACAGCCGGGGAAACTTGCCATCAATAAGCACCAGAAGAGGCTGAAAATGAAGGAAATGGCATTGCCAAGAAGAGAAGAATTCAATGGATGTTTGTAAAGTTCCTTGTTCCAGTGAAGAGTTGGAATTTCTCATAATCAAAGCCACTTTCCACAAGAAGTTCATCTCACAATGGCGGAAACACATCACCATCATGATGCATGCTCTATGTGGTGGACAGTTTTCCTCTTCCTGTTGAAGCAGCAGCAACTTGCATCTTGGTGGCCAACTGTTTGGGAATAAACTGAGGAGCAGAAACAGAGAGAATGACCATACATGGAAGATTTGGCATTCATTGAGAAGTTTCCAGACCTCATCAAGTGGGAGATTGTGAAGAAGCTTCAGGAGTCTTGGTCTGTAGAGGTTCACAGAGACAAGAAGGAAAAGAGTTGGAATTTGTTCGTGGATGCTCAACAGCAAGATACGTGGGATGCTTGGTGCACTGATAATCTTCTGTTTGTTCAATTAGCAACCCACTGGAAGTTGGTAGACAGAGTGTTCTTTACAACATACACTATTGAAACCATCAGAAGCTGGCATTACTATGATGATGGCACCACCACAATGCTTAGACGTATGCATTTTGACACCTTCAGAACCGAATACCTTCCCCTGTGCAGTGGCATGAAAGCAGAATTCAGGGACGTTGAAAAGAAAGAAGTAGAAAAAATGTTGGCAAGAGAATCCTCCAGGGACTGAAGCCTTCTGTTAACCCTCTGTGGAGCACTAACAACTTAGTGGAGCCAACCCCCTGATGAATGACGCAATAAAGAGGCAAGCGTTAGAACGAGTCCAGAGGTACGTGAGAAGAGAGAAAGCAAAAATCAAGGCTGAGAACGAGCTCGCAGCAGAAGCTGCCTTTGACGCCCTTGCGGAACTCTTTACAGAAGTCCCAATGGCACATCAAGCCCTTCCTCCTCCTGCTGGAGGTCCACTTCCAAGCCAAATCCGTCCTGGAAATATTGATGACAGGCCAGCGAATGTAGTCCCATTGCCAGTTTTTAAGGGAGAGTACAATGAAGACCCCGATCTTCATGTAGCAGAGTTTATGGTAGCGTGTGTGGCTAACAATGCCAGAACCCCTGAGCATTGGTTAGCAATATTCCCCGCCACTTTCAAGGGCGTGGCGTTTCAGTGGTATGAGAGACAAGCAGCAGGAACTTTTGGCACATGGGACGACCTGAAGTTGGCCTTCCTCACTAAATTCAGGCGTGAAGGTTTTGAAGAGCGGATGAGAGAGGAATTTATGAACCTAAGTCAGTCTTCTGGAGAGAGAGTGGAAGCTTATATCTCACGAATGGAATCCATCCTGAAGAGATGGACTAACCATAATCTAGATGATGGCATTCAGAAGGGGGTGTTTCTCAGAGGATTACAACCAGAAGTCCGTAAGTTTGTGGAGCTGCAAAGACCAGCCACCCTGCAAGCTGCAACAGAAGGTGCAAGGCTGTACGATGAAGTGGAAGCTAGATTAGCGATGAATACAGGAAGAGGAGTCCTACCTCCTCTGATGCCAGAAATGATGTATCCACCCAATGCAGTTCCTGGGACTGTCCCCTACCCTTACCAACAGATGCCCCCAATATCACAGTACAGTGCACCAAATCCACAGTGGCCACAATCCATGCCTCAAATGGTGGTTCAACCACAACAACAATGGTCCCAACCAATTTCCTCAATGCCAAATCAGCAGCAACAGTGGAATCCTACCAACTGGAGCCAACAGCCAACAGTTCAAACAGGAGCTCTGAATCAGAACCAGAACAGAGACCCCTCTGTACCAGCCCAACCCGTTTATGCAGTGATTACAGAGACTCCTCAAAACCCTCCTGCCAGTACGTCCGGAGGAGAAAGCTTGAAGGATTATTTATCCAACTCAGTTGCAAACATCAAAAAGGAGTTGATGGATGTGATTACAGAGCAGCTACAGACGCTGAAAGTGAATACCGCGAGCATATCCAACGTTGCAGGAGCAGGAAGAGATGTGATGCGGTCAAATACTTGGTGTGGTAAGTGTCATCAAGCAGGCCATTTAGCCACTGAATGTACACGAAAACCAACCATTCCTAGAGCCTTCTGTTCCTACTGTTTGCGGAAGAACCATACAGAGGACATTTGCTCTCTGAAGGAGATGCATGATAGGAGAAGGAAGGAAGAAGATACAAGATTCAACTTGCTGGAATCCAAAATGACAACACAAGATATTGGACCCAAGACTAGAGAGTTTGGTCCTAATTTCGGACCCAGAAGATTTTCCTCTCAAAGTTACAGAGGAAGATAGTCTGGCGGTGGTCAGAGATCAGAAGTGGAGTGTTATAGATGTGGAGAAAAGGGACACATTTCACCAAATTGTCCAAATCCCAGAAGGTCAATGGATTACAAGCCCTTGTGCAGTCGATGCAAAGTGAAAGGTGAGAAGGATCGAAGCTTGCACGCGAGCTATGGCGGGAGAGCAAGAGCAAGAAAGAGAGAGACAAGAAATGGGAACTCCAACAGTCACAATGTGTGACCGGGCCTTCCTTTATTCAAACTGTCACTAAAAGAATAAAGAATAAAGTGACGTGACGGGCGCCCGCCACCTGCAGTGTGCAGTGGCGGGTATTGTCAGTGTAGTAATACACAGGGCGGTACGTCGGAGGCGCCTTTACCCCCAACAACCTCCCACTTAAAGGCGAATCTGCCCTAGTGAGAGAGAAAAGAAAAAAGAAAAGACAGTACAAATGTACATAGGTACAAGGGATGAGGAAAGGTGACATCTCATCCAACGCCCATCAACCTCCTGAGGAAGGCAAAGCGCTCAATAGTGAGGCTCTTCGTGAGTAGATCTGCAGGATTCTCGTCAGTGGAGATCTTGACAAGGTCAACAGACTTGTCCTCCACGACACCACGTATGAAGTGATACCTCACCTCAATGTGTTTCGTCTTCGCATGGAAGACCGGATTCTTAGCCAACTGAATGGCACTCATAGAATCCGAATGCAGTGTAGGTGTAGCATCAATCCCAAGGTCAGCAACTAGATGGCCTAACCATATGGCCTCCTTGCAAGCCTCAGTGGCTGCAACATACTCGGCCTCAGTGGTAGACAAAGCCGTACACTTCTGAACCCTGGACATCCAAGAGACAGCCCCTCCAGCATAGGTGAATACATAGCTAGAAGTGGACTTCCTACTATCTGCATGTCCTGCATAATCGGAGTCAGTGTACCCCACGACCCCTGTATCCTGGCTGCCATAGCAAATACACATATCTGCTGTGCCCTTCAGGTATCTCATGATACCCTTCACAGCATCCCAATGTCTGCTGCCAGGTGTAGCCATATAGCGTGCCACAACACCAACTGCATGCGCAATATCTGGACGAGTGGCTATCATGGCATACATCAAACTGCCCACGGCTGAAGCATAAGGGATCTTGGCCATCTCGGCCCTCTGCTCATCTGTCTGCGGACAATCGACCTGTGATACCTTCACATAAGAAGGTAATGGACAGCCAATAGGCTTTACGTCCTGCATGCGGAAGCGCTCAAGGACTTTATGAATGTACTCCCGCTGTGAGAGATACAAAAGTCCCTGATGCCTATCGCGCTTAATGCGCATCCCAAGTATATGTGAGGCCTGTCCCAAATCCTTCATCTCAAAGCTCTTCTTCAGCTGAGATTTAAGAGCATCTAGCTCATCATGAGCTTTCCCTACTATCAGCATATCATCAACATAGAGTACCAAGATAAGCAAACTGCCATCACGGGCTTTCTTCGTGTAAAGACATGGATCCATAGCACTCCTGCTGTAGCCCTGTGACTGCATAAAGGCATCAAACTTATGATACCATTCCCTAGGTGCCTGCTTCAAGCCATACAAGCTCTTCTTCAACTTGCACACTAGGTGCTCCCTGCCAGGTTCTGCAAAGCCCTTAGGCTGATCCATATAGATCTCATCATGCAAGTCCCCATGTAGAAAAGCCGTCTTGACATCCATCTGATATAGATCTAAGTCAAGCTGTGCAACCAAAGCCAAGACTAGACGCAGGGTGGTCATCTTAACCACAGGAGAGAAGACCTCATCAAAGTCCACACCATGTTCCTGCTTAAAACCCTTTGCTACCAATCTAGCCTTGTATGCCGGCTTGGGGTGTCCAGGGGTACTTTTCAGCTTGTACACCCACTTGCATGGCAAAGCCTTCTTGCCCTTAGGCAAGGCAACCAAATCCCAAGTCTCATTCTTATGCAGGGAGTCTATCTCAGACTGCATAGCCCTCTCCCAGGAGTGACTGTCACCCCTCCGCATAGCCTCATCATAAGTGAAAGGCTCTCCTACATCTGTAACAAAAACATAATGCATAGAGGGCTGAAATCTGTCAGGTGGACGTCTGTCTCTAGCAGACCGTCTCACCGTAGGCTCTGCTGCCTGTCTAACTGCCTGTCCAACACCCTGGCCCTGTGGAGGAACTGCTGCAGGCTGTACTACTGGCTGTGCTGGAGCTCTAAGCTCCTCCTGAAAGATCACTCTGCAGATCTCAACCACCTTCTCAGGCTGCCTGTGCATCTTGTCTTCATGGAAGACGACATCATGGCTGCGTACTATTTTCCACGCCTGCGGATCCCATAGGCGATAGCCCATCTCTCCTGACTCACCATAGCCAAGGAATATGCATTTAATGCTCTTTGGATCCAATTTACTCCTCTTGTCCTTGGGCACATGGCAGAATGCCTCACATCCAAAGACACGGAGATGCGCATAAGAGGGTGGCTTACCAGCCCAAACTTCCTCTGCAACCTGGAAATCCAATCCACTGGAAGGCGATCGGTTTATGACATGCACTGCCGTACTAACTGCCTCAGCCCAAAAACTCTGGGGTAGGCCTGCATGGCTAAGCATAGAGCGCACACGCTCCTGAATAGTCCTGTTCATGCGCTCAGCCAAACCATTTTGGGCGGGGGTGTAAGGGGCGGTCAACTGACGCTTAATACCCCTGTCATCACAAAACTGCTCAAAAGCACGTGAGACATATTCTCCCCCATTGTCAGTCCTAAGGCATTTCAGCCTATACCCAGTCTGGTTCTCAACAAGAGCAAGCCAACGCTGAAAGACTGCCAAGACATCGGACTTTTGCTTTATGGGATAAGCCCACACTTTCCTAGAAAAATCATCAATGAAGGTAACAAAGTACTTCGCGCCACCCATAGACATACACGGCATGGGCCCACAAACATCTGAATGCACCAAAGCCAAGGGCTCACTCATGCATGGCCTACCCGATTTCTTATGCGTAGACCTATTCTTCTTACCATAAAGACAATGATCACACGAGTCAAAACGTGCATAGTCCAAAGGTGGAAGATACTGCAAACCAGATAACATTTTCATTCCCTTCAAAGACATATGCCCCAAATGGGCATGCCAAAGTGATACATGTGGGATAGAGCCCACTGCCAAAACATGGTCTACAGAAGACCCAGATACAACAAGAGGATAGAGGCTGCCAGCCTTGGCGCCTCTAGCAAGCACAAGTCTGCCTTTGGTAATCTTCCAGGCAGAATCCCCAAAACAGACATGAAACCCTGCATCATCCAACTGTCCTGCAGACATAAGACTGCGCGTAAGCGCAGGTACATGACGTACATCCCTGAGCAAAAAAGAACTGCCGGTGGAAAACTGCAACTGAATATCTCCACAGCCCACAATATCAAGAGACCTGTCATCTCCAAGTCTGACTGATCCAGATACAGTACGGTAAGAGTGAAACCACTCACGGTAAGGCGTCACATGGAAGGACGCACCTGAATCCAATAACCAGCACTGTGCATACATACTAGGTGTCTCAGTCAAGTGTGAAGCATCAGAAGAACTAGCTGCAAGTATAAACTCATCACCACCGTCGGACTCCTCAGTCTGCGTGACATTAATTTCCTCAATCTTGACGCTGGACTTCGCAGGTACTATGCTGCAATCAGAGGACTTCTCCTGCACTTTATCTTTCCCCTTATCCTTGCGCTTCTCATTGCGCAACTCATGACACTGTGGTCTAATATGGCCCTTTTTCCCACAATGATGACAAGTGACATTTGCATTGCGCCCACGCGACTTACTACGCGACTTGCCACCACAAGATTTAGAACGACCCTTCTGCGAGTCACGGCCTCGACCATTACCACGGTCATACCTGTCATTCCTCCCTCTAACTGTCAAAACATGACTACCACGAGAGGCATCCAAGTTTTTGCGATTCACCTCTTCCTGAAGAAGAGCACTCTCAACATCTGCCAATTTTAGAGTAGCACTAGAGGCACAAAGAGCAGTACGGAAAACATCCCATGACTCATTCAGAGTCCCAAGCAAGAAAAGAGGAGTTACTTCCTCTCCAAAGGTGATATCCTGCGAAGTCAGGTTCTTCAGTATAGCATGGAACTGGCTCAAGTGAGCAGACATAGTCGCATTATCCTTCATGCGCAGATCCATAAGCTGCTTCAACCAGTACATTTGACTCGCCGGACTTTTCTTATCATAAAGATTCTTGATCTTATTCCATAGATCCCATGCACTCTGTGCTTCCTCAAAGACATTATAATGTACCTGTTCAGTGAGAGACAATACAATCGTGGACTTGCATAGCTCATCAAGTTCAAGCCAGTCGTCATTGTCCATAGTTTCAAGCTGCTCTCCACTCAACCGAAGTGGCTTAATCTGAGATTTCTGCACCAAGAACTGCCAAATTTGACTCTTCCAGTAAGAGTAGTTGGTACCATCCAACTTTGTAATGTTAAAGATGGCACTATCATGCGAAGATGACGCCATTATGCAGGCTGGAAATGCCCAAACAGTCCAAAACTGCTTGCTGTTTTACTGCAGAAACTGCCCAAAAATGACCAAAACGGGGTCCAAAGGGCGAGCAAAGTGTGCCAAAAGTTGCTGCCCACTTAGTACTAGGTGAGGTACACCAAATCAGGATATTTCAGCATGAAAAGTACACCTCAGTCCACCAATAACTGCTTGCTGTAATAAATTGCATGTATGCAGTCTAGAGAGCAAACTGTCCCAAAATAGGATCCAATGTCAAGCAAACAATGCTAGGTCCAAAGCCGGCATGAAACGGACATAAGCAAGGCCAATGACAGTGAAAAGAACATGAGCTCAACACCGAAGCATGTCAGAATAACATCTGCCAGTGAAAGGCACACCCCCAGATACTCTAGGCAAAGTGTTCTTGTAACTGTCAAAACCTGACACAAATAGGTGTCTGCTCAAAGAGAAAGATCCAAATATGAGACTCAGCTCATAAGCATCCTGTGAACCAAGAGTACATCAATGCATATCCTTAAAGATCAGAGTATGATCCCAAAGTCTCAATGCGTATGTAGCTACTCAAGACATAAACTGCTCCAAATACATGTAAGTGCTCCAATAGCATGCAACTGTCAAAGGTCAAGCAAGCATGTAAAATGCTCCCACTGGCACAAAAGGCGTATAAAGCAAGCTCAGAAGCTCAAACAACCCAAGAGAAAGCACCAGTGATAAGTGACCCTGTCAATGCATCAAGCGCATCCAAGAGAGCATGACATACATGAAGCACCGGTCGTATTAACCATGAAGCAATACATAAGCCCAAATAAGCTCTCGGTCAACTCAATGACATCCAAATAGCAACCAAGATCAGTGATCAAGTAAGCCGGGAATGCTCAAATACATCCAAATCCAAGCTCCAAATGTCGGTATGGCATACACGAACCAAATAGCATATGTCACGAACCAAAGCATGTAATGCAAAAGCCTAACTGTCAAGCAGAGACATGAGGCATAGGCGGTCCATGAGCATGCCAAGTCGGTCCAAATGCTAGTGAAGACGGAGCTAATGCGAAGCTCAAAAGCATCCCATAATCTCATACATATGCTTCAAGCCGTCCCCAAATGTCAGAGACATCATGCCAAAGCTCAAAGCATACATCCGGTATCGGTAGGTAAGTGCCAAAGCCTGTAAAGTACCTTCAGCCCACTGTTATTCCAGCATGTATTTACTATTCTAAACAGTAGATTTCAGCCCCGAATTCAAGCCAAAATCATGGTCAAACCAAATGCATACATCCCCAATACATCCGGGTAGGTAGTAGACCGCATACGGGCATCAAATAAGGTAACCGGAGTAGAGTATAAGCATCAAATGCCAATGCCAAGTGTGGCTGCCCTGTTTCCAGCACTATATAACAGTAAATAACAGTCCCAAATCAGCCAATATTTCAAGCCAAAATCATGGCATAATCATGTGCATACATTCCCAAGGCACTAGGCATCATGTAGACCGCATACGGGCATCAAATAGCACAATCGGAATGGAGTATACGCAACAAATGCTAATGCCAATGGTGCTGCCCTGTTTTCAGCCTGTTATGATAGTTTATGACAGTCCCAAATCTGAAGAGATCAGCCCCGAATGATCAAGACCAATGCCCAAAGCTTGAATGACATCAAACATGAAGTCTATAGCCCTCTTGATCAAGGTAGAGAGCAAGAAGCAATGGCCAAGTGTGGAGCTGAAGTAGATGAGTGCTCACAGCCTGGAAAAAAATGATGCAATCTGCCCTGTTGGTGTGAACTTGCTGCTGCTCCACATGGGCTGAAAAGGGGGTAATGGGGGGCTCAATGATGGCCCAAGGTAGGCACATACCAAGCCATGAAGGCCCAATGCAAAGGGGAGGGAAGATATGAGCTATGGAGCTCAAGAAGAGTGGCTGCCCTTTGTTCCTGCCCTGTTTCAATCTGAGAATACACTCAAATGCCTGCAAATGCTGAAGCAATACCTCAAGGGCAAGGCCCTGATGAAGCTCAAGAAGGCCAGGATGGAGCTCGGGAAACCGGGGAGAGTCGGGAGCTCAAGAGGTCGGCTATGGCTGCCGGGATGGAGACCCAATGCGTGAAGCGAGTCGATGCGAAGGTCGGGAAGCACCGAGTCGAGCTCGAGCAAGAGAATGCCAAGCTCTGATACCAGTTGAAAGGTGAGAAGGATCAAAGCTTGCACGCGAGCTATGGCGGGAGAGCAAGAGCAAGAAAGAGAGAGACAAGAAATGGGAACTCCAACAGTCACAATGTGTGACCGGGCCTTCCTTTATTCAAACTGTCACTAAAAGAATAAAGAATAAAGTGACGTGACAGGCGCCCACCACCTGCAGTGTGCAGTGGCGGGTACTGTCAGTGTAGTAATACACGGGGCGGTACGGCGGAGGCGCCTTTACCCCCAACACAAAGGAGAAGGCCACACTACAAAAGACTGTCCAAGCCCAGCCCCAGTGAAAAACAGTGCTACTGATAGTCCGGCCAAGGCCCAAGAGCCTACCTCCAATTTGGTGGAATTGGAAGTTGCTGCCATCACGCGTGCAAAGCAGAAGGAACCACCTATCCAGAAAGAAAATAACCCTCCTGCCAGAACAGTGAAGTTCAATCTTCCACCAGAAGAACAGAACAGAACAGAGCCTAACAGTGCTGTACAGAGCACTACAGTGCCACAGAGAGTTACAGAGACAGTTACAGAGACAGGACCAGAGGTCCAGGAGACAGAAGAGGAGGAAGTGCCACAGGTGGCAGAAGAAGTTCCCATGATGCCCCTGTTGGAAGAAAGAGGGAAAATGAAAATGGGTGTTGCCCCATTCCCTAATCGGTTAGAGAAGCCAGTGGATCCTATTAAGGAATACGATCTGGTCAGAGATCTAGATACCTTTAAACCAAACCTTACATTCCGACAATTATTGATATTGTCTCCCAGTTGCCGGAAAAGGTTCAAAAGTATACTGACAAGAAGACGTGGTTTAAGGATTGCTCCCTCAACAGCAACAAAGTCCAACAAGGCTCCAGAGCCTGTAAAAGAAGTGGATGTGGCTAATGCTTTCCTAGATCCGGGTACTCCAGAGACTGGCGTGTGGATAGAAGGCTGCTTTATTGCAAATGCACTGATTGATGGAGGTTCATCAGTGAACATTATGATGGATGTTACAATGAAGGATCTAGGCCTACAAGGTGTGCAACCCACCCAATGGCTCATCAGACTGGCGGATCAGAGTAGAATCAAGCCTTTGGGTATTCTCCCATATGTGAAGACTACAGTGGCTGGAAAAGATTATTGGCTAACCTATTTGGTGGTGAAGCCAAACTCTTATGGTACATCCTATCCTCTGTTACTGGGCAGACCATGGCTTTTTGAAGCCCGAGCAAGGACGGATTGGTTCAAAGGAACCTTGACCTTGGGTAGAGGACCCAATAAAGTGGTGCTGAAGCTATATGGTTCTCAAAAAGAACATGGATCCACCTCCTTGGAATTATCTTCTGACTCCCCTAATGAGGCTACAGATGGACCGTCAGCAGACGAAGATGCTGTCAAACAGATCCTTCCCAAGAAAACAGTGGCACATTCCTTAACAGTGGATACTGTAAGCCGACTTCCAAAAGATGCAAAGCCATTATCAATGGGTGAATACTTCCTGCCTGAACCAGGAATGACTTCTGAAATCACTTCTGACAGTGAGATAGAAGCATGGATGTACTGCTCTCCCTGTTACATGGCCATAGCAGAGACAGAGACAGAGGCAGAAGAGGAAACAGAGAATCTGTTCTTCTGTTACAGAGCTCCTACAGAGACAGAGACAGAAGCAGAAACAGAAGCAGAGACAGAGACAGAGACAGAAGAGGATGGATATGATATGGACGAAGAAGATTATGAAAGTGAAATGGAAGAGTCTATCCCACCTGAAGAGGATACATTTGAAGAAGAAGTTCCAGAAGCATCAGAAGCAGACGAGCTCATGCTATGGGACAGAATGGTAATGGTACCATTTGGTCTAGTAAATGGAACTTCTTATATGCAAAATTCTTATAAGACGTGGGTTAAGAAGAACAAGCCGTCTTTTAGCAGTGGCTCTTGCCGTCCTAACCCATCCTTGCCAAAGAAAGATGATGATGATGCACCGTGCCAACAAGCACCAGTCCGACAAACCCAACAGAAGATAGAGGGTCCCTGTTATGTGACATTCTTGGATGTGTCATCTTCAGAAGAGGAGTCTTCAAGCCAAGAGGTAATTAGTTTTGAAACCAAACCCGAAACGGCTCTAATCCCATTTCAACATCTCAAGGAGAAAATTAAGTCTCCACCAAAAGAAGAAGTTGGTTCTAGTGGGACATCAGAAGAGGACACCACTCCTTTGAAGGAGTCGGATCTGTACCCAGAAGCAATCCGTGGAACCTTCATCCGTGAAGTAGAAGGTGAAAGGCAGTTAACCTTTGTGGATGCAGAAGGCATTGAACGCCACTTGAAGGTGGGTAGCAGTCTCCCAGAAGAGGAGTTGTCAACCTTGTACAACTTGTTGAAAGAAAATTTGGACGTGTTTGCATGGTCCTACAAAGACCTAAAGGGGATTGATCCCACAATATGTCAACATCATATTGACTTGGAGCCTGATGCCAAGCCAGTACGGCAACGACAGAGGCGAATGAACCCGAATTATTCCACATTGGTGAAAGCGGAGCTGCTGAAGCTTCTAACCCACATTGGGGTTTCCCATGTAGCATTGAGAAATTTAGCTTATTCTATAAAGAAGTCGAGTGGTACCAAAGTTTTCCGCTCTGTATGGTCAAGTGGTGGGGTAGGGGTTTCAAAGTCCATATCCTTTCTAGGTCTATGATTTTCAACTTGAAAAGGGATACCAACATGTAAGAATAAGTTTTTTTATAATAGACTTAGAGGATTCCAACCAATTTCTGAGATTAGTCGCATCTGTTGTCCAAAGCTTAGTGATAGCTCATCATGCTAGATTGAACAATGCAATGTGAAAGATAGAGGTAGATGTGTGCGTGTTTGTGTGGCCCTCTTTGCATGCTTTCTAAAGAATGAAAGAGATATGCATGCACAAAGAGTGAAAGATAGAGGTAGAGACTATTGGTGTGAGAGATAGTTAGCTTTGTTCAAGATCCTTAAAATTCTATATTTGATAGGAAAATCTCTCTATATCCACATTAGATGAGCATTAGGGAAGCACGATTGCTCCATGAGATTGTGTATATCTTTGCTCTATCGTACATATAGCATTTTTTCACAAAACTTGTACGATTAGATTAGGTAGGCCGAATTGGGAGGAACTTGTTCATTAAAGGAATTTAGATTGAAGGAGCAATTGTTGATAGGAGGAGGATTAGATAGAAAATTTTGTTTAAAACCCCAAAAAAGGTCATAAAAAGAATTTGTATAATTCATGAAAGTGGCTTGTTGTGTTGTATGATCAATCTTTGATGCATACAATGCATTTTGGGCATGCTTGAGGGAAATAATTGCATAACAAAGCACGAAAAACTAGTGCATGAACTCCAAGGAGCTAGTCCCATGAATTTGGACTAGATTTGAGCTTTGGAACACAAACACGGGTGATAACTTGCATGTAAGATTGAAATTGTGTCAATCTATGAATTGCACCACTCTACATGAGTATCAGTTTTGATAGTATGCATGAAAATCAGATTGCGTGAGTCTTGGTTCTCAAAATAGTGAAAAACCTACAATTTTTTTTTTGTATTTACTACCATTCAATCCACTTCTCACTACTTTTGATTATATTAACATGCTTGGAAAACTTTCAACATTGATTACACATCACTTGCTAGTACTAGGAAACACTGACTTGACTAGTTTGGTGTTTTGGTTGCTCAAACTAACTTGGATTGGGATTCTTAGAGTTTAAAACTGCTCTTAACCTGCTATTGATAGGCAAAAAGCACATTTTGCATTGAGGTTTGAGCATTAGTCTATATAGCAACCTTATATTGGCATACTCTTGAATCCTTCTTGTGCCTCTTGGAGAGTTCTACCACCATTCAGTTCATTTTTGCATTAGTGTTTTCCTCTTACTTGAGGGCTTGAAGGCATCATTGTGGGTTGGAAAGTAAGAGCTTGGCTCCTGCATGTCTCCCTCACATGTCCAACGCACAATTGAGATTTTGCACCATATGAAGAATGGAAAATGTTAGAAGAAAACCTAGGGTACAATGTTTAGAACCTTTAAATTCAAAGTACTTAAATTGCTCCATGAGTTCATATTATCATAATGGTCGATGTGCACTCATTGATGTGAACATGAATTACCTCAAGTCACTAGTGCATGAATATGAATGACCTCAACTTAAGTTCACTTCTCTACACACTTGCAAGTGACAATCATATTAACCTCTTTCAAACAAACATTACTCTCACCTTGTACAACCTTGTTATAAAAGTGATAAAATTTATAAAAGCATTGAAAAACTTGAAAATCTCTAAATTGAAAGTTTTCACATTTTTGTTTTCAATGGATTTTTTTCCATTGGTTTCCAACAACTTTTTCCTCCTTTGCTTTTGGTGAGCACTCTACTATTGGAAACATTTTCATACCTTCATATCTGAATGGAGTATAGCCTTTTTAGCAACATTGAGATAAGAGGTTACACTTGCAAGAAACGGAGGTAAAGAAACACCATTGATGCACTAACATGATACTTTTCAACCAAGGACAAAATACCTCTTGTGATTTGGTGGAGACCATATAATAGATTATTGATTCTCGTAATTACACTTATAGTCATCTTACATAGACGTTGGTTGCTTATCTTATTGCAAAGGATGGATGAGATCTTCAAGTGATTGACACAAGTAATGGCAACCTAACCGACACGACAAATAATTGTAATGTTATATGTGATCATTGAATGACTTCATTGATTGCAATTCTAAATTTGACCTTATGTAGTGAGTACAATGATGTGTTTGAATGAGGTTAGGACCCTTTTGTTATGGATTTGGGCCTTGCTTTTCAGTTTCCAACCCTATGTGGATGCTTTTATTATACATAATAGCTTCTTGGAAAAAGCAAGTCTAAATTATGTCAAAAGCAAGCATGTATATTGAAATTTTGAGTCTCTTGGATAACTCAGAATTGTAAAATTTTGGGCTTTATAAAACCACGTTTATTTGGAATTTTTGTGGACTTGAATGCCATTTTGTTAGTATCACAAATAAAATTCACAAGTGGATACTCAAAGCCTAGGCTTATAAGCACCCTCAAATAAAGTTCAAGCTACTTTCGTATGTCAAAAGCAACATAATGAAAAATTCACCACCATACTATATAATGCTTAAATTCTTTCTTATTATACAACATTTTTTCCACAACCCAAATGCTAATGAATAGTTCTTTCAAAACAATCATAGTCATTCCATTTTCTTTCACAATCTAAACTAGATAGTACCACTTAGAATTGCATGTTATAAATTTTGTTGCTTTGTTTGCATTCCATATGCTATAGGGTTGCCTTCTTTCTTTTGTAGCTCATTCAATATAGGACAATCAAGGGACAATCGCACATTATTCTTGTTTTTCAAGCATTCACTATCATAAAAAATCACTCCCTAAGGTACTCCATAAATTGATAAACTAGCATTGCACATATGCTTCACATGGTTACAATGTTGTGAACCATACATATCCCACATACGCATCCCTTGGGATATTTGCCCCCATTGACTACACCACACTTTTTAGATAATCAAATCTACACATCTAAGGTAAAAGCCCAACTCAAAGTACTAAGCACAAATACATTCTTGAGATGAGCATATGGAGGTGCCTTCTAGTGATGTCAATGGTGGACGTCATAGGGATCTTGTGTGACTAGGTGTAGTAAACTCCACACCTATAGCACTTCTTGATTGGCTTGTGAGTGAGAACATGTATTGTAGTGTACTAGTGGGTCATCTCTCCTTGCTTTAGCTTTCATAATTGCTACTTACCCCCTTTTCTTACCTATGGGCTATGGCATAAAAAATGGGTTATCTCACAAGGATTATAAATGTTAAGATGTTGGACTTCAATGGGCTAAGACTATGTGAATGATTCCTTTTATTTTCAAATAGAAAAATATATAAGAATCATTAAGTAATAAATTTACAAATTTAGTTCATTGGCTCTCAATATTAGCATACTTTATCATCACTTGGGTAGATTGTTCCAACTTTTATGTTGTGCATTGCATAGAATACCCTAAATTGGATGCCACAAGTGGGTAGATCCTAAATTGGATGTCACAAGTGGGGTGATCCAAGAGCTCAAGAAAAGATTAGTAATTTGTGGTTGGTCTCTACACGGTGGATCAAGGAGTACATGTTGAAAATGTAGAGCTCTATTCATTATGGTAAATATAGAGTTCTATCTATGAATTGATAATTTTAAGATTCTTTCATGTCTCCAACTATAGTATGCTTATAAAAAACTAAACTGTAAAACTTGAAAGAATGTAACATGTACACTTAGAAGTCTTAAGTGTGAGAATGTTTTTATGCACTCTTGAGAGAATAACCTAGGAATCCTCCTATTGATTTCAACCTAATGGCAACTTCAAAAAGGGGCATGATTCAATGGTCACTAAGATCAACCAATAGAAGAATGATCTTTGCCTTTTCTTTTTGCTTCGTGAAATGTGAAAGTTGAAGAACTGTTACTTTAGCTTCCTACTTTCTATCACTAAGAGGAACCTCCACCCACCTACATGGATTCCCTAGGTCTTTTTACAACTATTACTAGCAAGGTGCATGTTAAATTTGTAGGTTTCCTTGTATTTCCAAGCTCCATAAGATTCTCTTGTGCATATTGGAACCAAAGTTGCAAGGCATTTGCCTTGTTAATATCTAGAGAACCTTCCCAATTCATTTTTTCTTTCCAATATAGTTTCTCCTCCTTCTTATGGAGATTTATGTGTTCAACATGTAGGAATAAATAATACTATGTTAGTAACTTAGACTCGATCATCAAAACAAAGAAGTCATTTTCATTTCCAAGCATGTTTGTGCATAATTAATACCATACATAAGGTAATCATTTCAATTAACTTTCAAGCCTCTTGATAACATCACTTCCAATTGCATCAAATAACATCCAGCTTATCATTTATCATTTCAATGTTTCATGTCAAAATGGCTCTCACGTGAGTAATATTATAAGGAAAAAGACTATTTATGTACACATACATGCTTAACATGCTCAAGCCTCTTGAAATTTATTTGTGATTGAAAAGTAAATAGATCTCCTTAAACAAAAACACCTTGACCCATGATTTTGGGTTCTTAATATATTACTTGTCATAAAATAAATGCTCATTACCTAGGCATGAGTCACTACATACTACAAAATGATGTGCCTGTTCCATTTTGCTTTGTCCACGTTTGTCTTGCCCAAAGAGAGAGAGAGAGAGAGAGAGAGAGAGAGAGAGAGAGAGAGAGAGAGAGAGAGAGAGAGAGAGAGAGAGAGAGAGAGAGAGAGAGAGAGAGAGAGAGAGAGAGAGAGAGAGAGAGAGAGAGAGAGAGAGAGAGAGAGAGAGAGTCCATCACTAGATATAGCATGAGCATGATGTCAATTGCCATGCTTGTGCTTCCCAAATCAAAATGGCATGCTTTGATCATAATACTATCTAGTTGTCCCCAAAAGTTAATTTCCAATGTCCTTGAAAGTAAGTGTATGAAAAAGTCTCAAGACCTTATTTCAATGTTGAGGCCTTGATGGAACCACACATTCTTTTAGGGGTCTCTTCATAATCACACCTCACCTACCTATCACCTATGTTGCACTATCTCTACCTCTCTTATGCCGTCTTTTCATGCTTTACTTCTACTCCATGAATGTATGTGAGGTAGAATAAGAGAACTCAAGAGCTCGAGCTCAATGAGTAGTCATTAGCACCTCAAAGCTTATCATTATAATCCAAATGGTTTGGAGAGAAGCTTTGATAGTCTCTAGATATGTGATACAAACTTTAATAGTTCCTTATCCTTGCAAGTAAGTGCATGAAAGAGTCTTAAGGCCTTATTTCAATGTCAAGGACTTGATAGAACCACACATTTTTTCAAGGTCTCTTCATAATCACATACTCACCTACCTATCACCTATGTTGCTCTATCTCCACCTCTTTGATGCCTTCTTTTCTTGCTTCACTCCTCCTCCATGAATGTAGGTGAGGTAGAATGAGAGAGCTCAAGAGCTCAAGCTCAATGAGTTGTCATTAGTACCTCAAATTCTGTCATTATAGTCCAAATGGTTTGGAGAGAAGCTCTAAGAGTTTCTTGATTTGTGTGATCAAACTCTAGTAGCTCCTTTCGATCTATACTCCTTCGATCCCTTCCCCACCAAACCGATGAGAGAGAGGGATAAAAAAGAGAGAACACTTGAGAGAGAAATATCAAAGAAGCTCTCATAGTCTCAAGCTCAAGAATCCTCTCACATAAGCATACCTCACTCTCGCTCAAGTTTAAGCCATGGAAGATAAAGAAGAGAGAATAATTTAAAGAAAGGAGCACTGACAAGATTGCACATGCCAAGTTTATCTTTAATAATGTGGTTTGAACTTTATATAGAACTTGATTGTCACCTTGTTTAGCCTATGGTTGTTGATGCAAAGACGAAGGGTCCCATCCTTCTTCTTTTGGAACAACACTGGGGCTCCCCATGATGAGTTACTTGGGCATGATGTATCCTTGATCTAAGTGTTACTTGAGTTGCTCTTTTAGCTCAATGGCTTCTAGAATAAACATACGATAGGGTCTCTTTGCTACTGGAGCAACTCTTGGTGTTAGCTTGATTTCATGATCAACTTCTCTTTGTGGAGAAGTTCAATCAATTCTTCCAAGAACACATCTACATATTTCTTTAACCAAGATGGCCCTTCTTTAGTTTCCTTCCCTTGCTCAAATTTATTTAGCTTGATTAGGTAGAGCTATGGTAAAAGGAATGGCTGTTATGCGGGTATATTGGCTCTCGAGGGCCCTTAGGGCTACATAGCCTCATGCCAATTGCAGGCCTCAATTGCCCCCCTCAATGAAAATCTCATGCCAAAGAAAGTGACTCCCAAATATACATATTCTCCCATGTGCTCACTACATCTCCCCAAATGTGAACTCATACATAGATCGAGTCACCCATGCTACCAATGTGTTGAAAACAATGACTTTGGTTTCCCGAAGATTCATTGTGAGATCTCTATCTCTGCAAAAAGTATGTAATGTATCCAAGTGAACATTGCAAGCCCTTTGATGAGTCTAAAATGAGTACAATATCATTGGCATATAATTAAAATCGGTATTAACACTCCAAGTAGGATAGCTCTAGCTCTAGCTCTAGCTCCATCTCCCTTGTTAATGTAGCTAGACACCTCGTCTATATATAGTCTGCATAGTGTAGGTGAAAGGGGGCATCCCTATTTTACTCCTTTGGTGCTGTCAATCCTCTCATACGTCCCTTTAGGTGTGTACATACAACTTGTCACTCTCTCATACAATGCCTAAATGCCTCATTGCATGAGAGAGAGAGAGAGAGAGAGAGAGAGAGAGAGAGAGAGAGAGAGAGAGAGAGAGAGAGAGAGAGAGAGAGAGAGAGAGAGATTCTCTAAATTTTGCATTATGCAAATTTCAAAATGGAGTACCATCTAAAGTATGATTTACAATGGAGACTTCTTTACACTTGCCATGTATATGTATGTGTATATGTGTGGCTTGACGATGCGATGGATTTGTGTGAGTATCTACTAGTTATGCTTAATGTAGCACAATCTCACATAGCTATAAGTGTACCATTGTCACTTTCTATAAGTCCATTGAAAACAATGAGCAATTAATTGCATGACCCTTGCCCTTGTCTTTCTTACATTTTCTTTCATTTTTGTTACAATACAAAAGGTAAACTTTTACAACTTTTAGCACGCCACTATATAAGGAGACATGGTGCCTTTTGAGATGTGGGCACCTCTTTGCACTGAGCAAAATGCGGCATAATGTGAAGTGTGTGCTTCACAATGACATCCTAGGAGCAAAGCAATGCTACTACATATCAAAGTGCTTCACAATGACTCTTGAGAGTGAAGCTATTCTACCACACAATGCAAAGCACACTAGTGCATCTATATGTTTTTGTTTTTGTTGTTGTAATTTTATTATTATTATTATTATTATTATTATTAGTGTTGTTGTAATGAGATGCCATTTCTCACAGTTCATTTGGCCCTGGCCTCTCAAGTACATCCACTTTTCTTCTTCTCTAAAGACTTGCATTATTGTTGTGAAGAGTTAAGGGGGAAGTCAAAGGATTGGATCCTGCAAGACATTTAGAACACACACACACACACACTCTCCCTCTCTCTCTCTCTCTCTCTCTCTCTCTCTCTCTCTCTCTCTCGGTCTGTCTGTCTGTCTCTGTGACAGACCACCATCGCCTACCAGTTGAATTGCTGCATCCTTAGTCACATCGTGAAATCATCTTTACCGGATCGCTGCATCGATCGTTTGTCTTGATCAAGTAGCGTGCTTTTCGTCGCGAAACGCTTAAATATCAGGTATTAGTCTCCCTCTGGCCAGTTTCGCATTTCTGAACGCAATTCTTCATTCTCCTTCCAAGCACATGCACATGTAGTTTTGGCACATGGTGAAGATGTTACTCTAGCATCTCGAAACACGGTATTGCAGTCTACCTGACTCATGATCACGATACCAGGCATATGATTCTAAAGCTTCATTTTAAAAGTCTATGCAGACAACGGAAAATACTGAAGCTTCACCTTTGATGAGGTCTGCTTACCCTCTCAAGAGGTTTTGATCATAGGTTGGCAATAACTTTCGGATGATAGCTAATGCTTAATGTTAATTGTAGCGCCACTTCTTATTCCGCTTGGTCAGATATCTTGGTTACTAACCCTATGGGAGGAATTACAAGGTATATTAATTGGTTGGGTGTTACATAGCATAATGCCAATTATCATGTGGTCACTACTTAGTAATAAAAAAGGGCCGTTTTGACGGTTGCTAACAGATCTGCAATCGGTGGGCAACCTACCCTTCAGCAGCCTATAGGATTACAGCATCACTATCAACGATTGCTTTTGTCTGCTCTGCCTGCTTGGATCTCAATCAACTCCATCGTATCCACAATCATCCAAGCACTTTCTTCCAAGATATGCCTTGGAGATGGCACCAAAGGGCTCCTAAAAACTGTAGCATTAGATAAAGGACAAGCGTAGTGGATTACAACTATCATAGGTAGTCCAAGTAGGAGCGAATTAAGAAAGACGATCCAAAGTTTCCAACCATGTGGTCCACGAACCACCACACAATGAGAAGAAATGAGCGGAAGATTCCTCCAATTTCCAAAGGTGAGAAGCCCAATACTTCTTCAAAGGGTGAAGATAACGGGGTCTGTTTGACCATGGAGGCCACTTTTCAGAAGAACTAGTATGTGAGCAAAGCTAAAAAAATGTGAAAGCTGACTAAATCCAAGGGAGCTTTGGTAAAGTATTGGAACTTGCAATCGCAATCGAATATTGACATTGCCCCTCATCATTTGTTTCTTATGATGAAGACATCCTCATGGCAAGCCCCTACACACAACTTGCAGATGAGGTTTAAGTATTTGAATAGACATTCCCTTGGCATTTGGAAAAGTGGGAGAAGTACATTGATTGGGGAAGCTAGCCCCAGTTATAAAGCCCCTACATGTAACAGTCTTTATAAAAGGCAACTTGCAAATGAGGTTATATATGTGAACATATTGGCTCGGCATTTGGGAAAGTGGAAGAAGTATGGATCAATGTTGTATATGATGGATGATTTGATACTTGAAGTAGACCCTTTGGTAATGTCATTGCTTCGTCCATTATGATCATGGACATTGGGCCATAAAATGCTCTACAAATATGTATTGTTAAGGGCTAATTGTGTCGACTGGATGATTGATAGGGCAACAATGGCCTTCTATCTTTTATATTGGATACACTTGTCACGGTTTGAACTTTTGTTGATATTGTCTTTGATGCTATATTGTCAAAAGCAAACAAAATCGTCACATTCATGACAAATAAGCATATAGTTTTGTCTTTTTATAGACAATTCTGCACAAAGCAGTTGGTGAAGCCATGTTTAAACGTTTATTACATTAGCAAACTTGTTGGATGACAAATGCCACAACAGCCTACACCGCATGAATGGAGCTTGGACTATAAAGAGAGTTTGTTGCACTATGAGAGCAATGCATGTGGCTAGCATCATTTTTGGCCCTTGGGGTTTCTTCTTTGATAAAATGTGGGGCAGATTTGAAGATTCTGCATCTGTTTTGAAGTCCTTCCGCCTTCTACATAGGGAAGGTGCCACTATGGCCTGTGTGCATGAGCACACTAATTGCATGGCTGAGAAGATATAAAGCATATCAAGAATAGATGCTAATAAGTTTGAAGAGATCAGCAGCATTCATTCCAGACGTTTGACGAGGTGGCAGCACATTGGGCACCCTGATTTGGTCATTTTCGGCCTATCCCCCAGACTTGCACAGCAATAGCCTGGTGACATGTGGCATTTTTGGAGTATTTCTGCCTTTTTATGATCAGTCAGCTATTTTATGCAAGTCCGGCTAGTTTCTTGGTATTTTTCTATTTATTACTGTTGCCCCCAGAATCTTCATCAGTCTCATCATTATCATATTCTCTAAACTCTGTTCTCTCTCTCTTCTCTCTTCTTGTCAGCATCCCCCTCCTGCTTGTCCAATGGCCTCACTTACTTGCCCTTCCAGCATTCATGGAGGGGCCAATCATGTCACATCAGTCTAGTATCTAGTCCCAGTTTGTTCCAGCATTATTCAGGGTTTTATTCTTTTCTGTGGTCTTTTCTTTTTTGTGAATAAGTGTATATTAATGTATGGAAATATTTACATCAGGCCTTCTCTGTGTTCTCTCTTTCTCCCCCCTTCCCCCCGCCCCCCCCAACTGCTGTGTTCCTGCTTCAGCACTTGCATGGTATCATTGCCAAGTGTGCATCTATACGAGATTGTTGCAGCGTTTTTGTGGCTTCTGTTCTCTCTTCTCCCCCAACCATCCATACAAACCTGCTTGTGATTTTCTTCGAAAGGCTCTTTCAGTCACACTTCAGCGGGCTGGTGGTTGGCAACCCTCAACTCTTTGCATCATCTCCAGCAAGCTTTATGTCTACTTTTCTGCATTTACCCCTGCTGGTTTACCTTAGCCATGATCTCTTCTTCCAAGCATGGAAGCTTCCTTCCCCTTGTAGACTCCTCTATAGGAGACCCTCATGCCCTCACTGCCTCATCAGAGATTCCACCATAACCGATTGCCAAGACATGCAGCCTTCTCTCCCCTTCCCC
This sequence comes from Lygodium microphyllum, assembly GCF_053477565.2. Lineage (NCBI taxonomy): Eukaryota > Viridiplantae > Streptophyta > Polypodiopsida > Schizaeales > Lygodiaceae > Lygodium > Lygodium microphyllum. The sequence continues at coordinate 77,426,292 of NC_141151.1, forward strand.
TTCCTCCTTACCTTTGAGACATCTATTCCTTCTCTCTCTCTCTCAAGCGTTGAAATTAACTAATTTTGAAAATTAATTAATCGGCTGAAAATTGTTGGAAATGGGATTAGAAGACTGCCACTTGGCAAAACTCGCGTGGAAACTTTGATTTCTCTCTCTTCTCAACATTTTCTCACCTTCTCCAGCCCATTCTCTACAAATCTCAGCATTTCTCAGCCAATTGAAGGTATTCTCAACCAGATTTGGTGGACAATAGTGAGATTTCTACTGTTAACCCTAATTTATAGCAGAAATTAGGGTTTATTAGCAACCTTGGGACCCGTGCCAGCAGTTAGAGGCATTGTACACTGAAATTAGCAGCTGAAGTTCAAGGAATTGTTAGGAATTTTAGATGCCAGACCCATCCCATTTGATTTTGGCCAATCAAGGGTCCAATTTGTACAAGTCTTGGGTAAAGATCAAGGGGCACATTGCTCGAAAGCCTTGTTGATTGGTTGTGACAGCAAGGGGCTTTTGGATCAGCAAAGGAGATCAAGAAATCTTAGTTGTACTTTATCCAATAGAATGCAAATTAAAAAAATATTGCAAAGTTTTGGGGCCAATAGGATATCCAATGTCCAAGAATGTTATGGTAAAGTATGCATTTCAGTTTATGTTCATTTGTTAATTGCTGTAATTAAGTTTTTGATTAGGTTTTGTCACCCTCTTTGAGAAGGAAGGTTGGTTTTATGGTTCCATTGCTGAGATATCACTCAATCCTTTGACTTAGTGGGTTGAGGCACTTGATTGCAAGCCAAAAGCTTTGTGCTAGTATTGATTTTGTGCTCAGCTGCGTAATTATAGCAAGATGTCATCATACAGTGAGATGGAATTGAGCAGTGATGACACTCCTCAGTATGGAGATTCACATGGGGAAGAAGGAAATGCAATGCTTAATCTTCGACAAGGCTCAAATGATGGATAACAAGCTGAAAATGTTGATGTTGGGCAAGATACAAGGCCTCTCAAGGCAAAATGAGACTGATGACCAGCAAGGGGAAGAGGAATTTGATAACTAGTTCAAGAATTGGATGAGGACAATAGCAAATCTCTTCGTTGAATTGGCAAAGGATCCTCAAATTTTTTGATTTTTTGAATGTTTTTACGAAGGATAGCAAGGGCAAGAAGAATAAGAAGTCATCTTCTAGATTTTCGGGACAGCAAGGTGCATCGAAGATAGTGCCAAGGCCTTCACTTGAAGCTTCCAAAGACGCCAATGAAGAAAATGAGTTGGTACCTATGGGGCAAGGTATGCAAATGTAACACTATCATGGAGGTGTCAATCCAATGGATTTTGGACAATCAGACATGCATGCAATGATGGGGCAGCTAGGATACTTTGGTGGTAGCACAATTTTTCATACAATGGTTAGACAAGGATTACACACGGGAATGTATAGCACAACTCCCTATGGTATGCAACAGCCAATGCATGGTGTGCCAGGCCCAATGTGTCCGGGTATGGCTGGTAATATGCAAAATCCTATGTATGGCAGCATTGGTTTGATGCATGGGTCACAAAGTGGCATGTTTGGTAATGCATATACACGCGTGAATGCTTATGGGACTCAAGGAATGATTGCTGGTCATGCAAATGCTTCTTTTGGTCTTGGTCATGATATGGATACAACAAATGCACCATTTTTGCAGCAACCAGTGTATGGCAACTTGGCTCCCAAAGGGCCAGCAAAAGACTATGATGAGGATGGAAAAGGAGTGAAGTTTGAGTCCTTCAATGGTGCACAAGACAGGCTAAAAGACTTTTATTCAATAGTTTGATGCAACTTATTTAGGGGGAAACTTCACCAAATCCTCAAAGATTCGAAAGGTAGCCACTTTCTTGAAGGGGAATGCATTGTAGTGGTGGTCCACGCTCTCAATGCAAGGAAGAGCACCGTCAACATGGATACAATTCAATCAAATATTTGCATCGAATTGGTTAACAAGTACTTTTGAGGTGGACATCATGATAGCTTGGAATACGACTGATGCAAAAAAATGCAAGAATTTAGAGTAATACAATAAAAAGTTTTGAGATTCATTGCTGTCTGTCACTTCTTATTGTCCGGTTTCTCTTCATAAGCAAGTGGAAAAGTGTGTATGTAGGCTGTCCAAAGGAATTAGGGATTTTTGTATAAAATTCATAGTGTCGAGTATGCCTCAGCTCATAGAGATTGTGGTTATAGCTGATGCTTTGATGTGTGGGAAAGATTTGGGCTTCCAAGAGAGTGCGAATAAGAAGTTGTCAAAGGTTGAGAAAAGGGGCAAATCTGAAAATCAACTTGAAAAGAGGTCAAAACAACAAAGAAAGGACTAGAGATCACTTGCACAAGGTAGGGAATTAATGGTTGCAAATAAATGCTTTATTTGTGAATAGGAGGGTCACATTGCAAAGGAATGTTTCAATAGAAAACAAGCTAGAAAATAAGAAAATCAAGATCCTAAGGGTAATAAGTCCAAAATATCAATTGGATTGGTGTCGGATATTGTTAGTGATCAGCCCAATGGTGATGCTATTGAGTTATACAAGGCATGGGGTAAAATCAGGGATTAGCATGCTTTGATCTTCTTTGATAATGACGCACGAGCCAACTTCATCTCTATAGATATGGTAGCCTATCTAGGCATCAGAGAAAATGAGATGTTAGCAGAGTATTTGTCAGCTCATGTGTGAGTTTGAGCTTGATCTGGGCTGGGCATTTTTATTAGGTATTTTAGGTATGTTTCTGGTGTGGCATTTTATGCCAGTGGAGCATTTTATGCACCAGTCGGCCAGCATTAATGCTGTCCGACCAGCATTTATTGCTCCCCACTTTTTCAGCCTATTTATACTCGGTGGCTCCTCCTCAGTCAGTATCATCACCTTCACCATCTGCAGACTCTGTGGAGAGAGGAGCCAGTGCCAGTGCCAGTGCCCATGCAGCCAGTGACTCACTGTTGTATGCGACTGTCTCCTGTTCAGATAATGGATTCCATTTCCCGTGCATACATCTGAGTTCTCATTTGTATCGTGTTCTTTCTTTTCTCTTTTTGTCTTGTGTTTCAGCAGTTTATTTCAGCACATGTTTATGCTTCCACTGCTGCTCCACTTCTGACATGGTATCAGATTTCAGGATCTGTGCTCTTGCTGTGTTTTCTTGCTGATTTCAGGACTGTTTTGTACCCCTGCTGATCCTGCGACTGCTGTAGCAGCCAGGCAACCTGTTTTGGGGCTGTTCCAGCCTGCGTTTTTTGCAGTTTTGCTATCGCCTGCTGCCTACGCACCCTCTGCTGCCTGCATTTTTCATCAGCAGCTGCTGGCAACAGTTTTCTACCTGTTTTTCTCCAGTTTACAGCCTGCGTTTTTGCTGATTCAGCATCTCTCATGGCTGGGTGACTGTTACTTCAAGCCGTTTTTGCTGTTTTTGGCAGTTTTTGACTGATTTTTTGACTTTCTGCAACAGATTTTGTCTTCTATTGATCAGATTTTGGGTTATATTGCATGTGAACTCTCATTTTCTGCAGTCTGTGCTTGTGTTTTGGCTGTGTTTCCTCTCTAAATTCCATCTCTTCTCTACTTCTCTTCTTATCCTCTCCATATGGCTCCTCCGTGCACTTCCACTGATGATAAGTTACATGGACCTGATTATCTCACATGGAGTGTTGTTATGAAAGCTTGGTTTGTGCAGAAGCGGTTATGATACATCGTTTGTGGAGCTCTTCCTCACCCTCTCCGTCCTTTTCCTCTTCTTGAAGACTTTGATAAGGACAACCATGAGGAAGCGGTGCTTACATGGGACTCGGACGATGCCCGTGCTTACTCGGCGTTGCTTCGGTATATTTCTAAAGCGGTCTTACCGACGATTACCTCTTGTAGGACATCTCCTGAAGTATGGTAGAAGTTGCAGCAGATGTACGAGGCACCTTCCACCATGCGGGCAGTCACACTTTATGGCCAGCTCCAGTAGATGAAGTTTGAGCCGAAAGATACTATTCAGTCTTTTCTACTTCGTGTTACGCAGGTACAGGACCAGCTTCGGCACATGCAATCTGCTCTTCCCGAGGCACATCTCGTCGGGCCGGTCCTCTATAAGCTCCCCCCGGAGTTTGATGGAGTGGCCAATGCTTTGCGGGCGCACACATCATCGACTCCTGTCAATTTTACACATATGATCTCGATGCTTCTTGAGCATGAGACATCCTTGAGATTACAGGGGCGGCTTCCGGCACATTATGGAGGCGAGGCTTATGTAGCTTCAGAGAGGAGTAACGGGAAGAAGAAGTCGAAGACCCAGTGTTACCACTGTGGCAAGAAGGGACATTTGCGGAAGGACTGCAAGACGTTAGCGGCTTCCAGGAAGAAGGAGCAGAAGTCGAAGCGGGATGTTGACTCGCCCGATGGGTCCTCTCCTTCATCAGACTCCGACTCAGATCCTTCGACCAAGGTGAAGTCCAAGGCGTGGAAGAGATTCTCTTCTTCGGATCGCGGGAAGGGCTTGGTGGCCCCTTCCTCAGGTGCTTTCTAGTGGTGGTGATGAGGTCATCCCTCACGACTCTCTTGTGCCAGAGAGGGAGTGTGAGCGGGTGTTCAGATGGCACAGCCGCGCCTCATCTATACTTTTATACAGGTGCACAGGTTCTAGAGAGGGACGTCCCTGACGCATCGACTTCAGTCTGGCGAAATCAAATCCTGGAGCTGGGATTGACATCCAGGTTCATGATGAGCTGGTTATCTGACAGAGAGCGGGAGGCTTTCGTCTGGAGCTCACATGAGGGGACACTTTGGCGGTCTGGCCAAAGGCGGGGAATCCATGGTCACCTATGTTCAAGGGCATTTTTGACAGGATGGTCTTGTATGCTACTGCGAGACATTGATGATGGACACAGACACATGCTATGATCTTCTCTATTTTCAGGTGTTTGGTACGATCGACATCGACATCAGGTTCTCTCCGAGGCACCTTGGTGGTGGCTTGATCACCCACTGCTTGGGTATCCATGGTTCTACTTGGTGGTTCTATGTTGTATAGTTTCTGATCCCTATTCATTGTATTGTATCGATCACCCATGATCTGAGAGAGAGTGTTAGCAGAGTATTTGTCAGCTCATATGTGAGTCTGAGCTTGATCTGGGTTGGGCATTTTTATTAGGTATTTTAGGTATTTTTTTGGTGTGGCATTTTATGCCAGTGGAGCATTTTATGCACCAGTCGGCCAACATTAATGCTGTCTGACCAACATTTATTGCTCCCCACTTTTTCAGCCTATTTATACTCAGTGGCTCCTTCTCAGTCAGTATCATCACCTTCACCATGTGCAGACTCTGTGGAGAGAGGAGCCAGTGCCAGTGCCAGTGCCCATGCAGCCAGTGACTCACTGTTGTATGCGACTGTCTCGTGTTCAGATATATGAATTTCATTTCCTGTGCATACATCTGAGTTCTCATCTGTATCGTGTTCTTTCTTTTCTCTTTTTGTCTTGTGTTTCAGCAGTTTATTTCAGCACATGTTTATGCTTCCACCGCTGCTCCACTTCTGACAATGGGATCCATAGGGGAAGTTGGAATGGCATGCAAGGTCCATGTAGAGCCTGTCGCACCGCTCATTGGAAAGCTTTAGTTGCACATTCATAGATATGTGGAGTGTGGAGAGTTCTTTATTTCTCCACTTGAGGGTTATGATGTCTTGCTTGGTATACCGTGGTGCCATTGTATACATGCAATGATTGATTCACATGCGAAAGTGATCACTATTTAGCAAAGGGCAAGACCTATACACTTGATGTAAAGTTGAAAGAGAAACTTTTTCTTCTTGTATTAGTTATTGCTATTTCTAAAATAATGGAAAATCACCTTTTAGTGTACTTGGTGTTTTATAAGGATAAAGTTGATAATGAAAATGTTGGGAACATGTCAAAGTTAGAGAAGAATTGTATTTCATTTTTGTAAATGTATGTTGATTGCTTCTCTTAGTCACTTCTAGGGCAGCTATCACCTGAAAATCCTGAAGATCATGGCATAGATCTTATCCTTGAAAGTAGCCTACCTAATAAACCACCCTATAGGTTAAGTGCAGCCCCAAGAAGAGGAGATTGAGCAGCTTGAATGAGCTGTTAGAAAATTCAAAAAGGGCTGATTTAGCCCAGCTTTCATTGTCTCGTTTTTCAGTGCTTTTGGTGTAAGAAAATGATGATTCATGGTGTATGTGTATTGACTATCATACTTTAAATAAAATCACAATAAAGAATCGTTTGTGATGCCTGGGATTGATGATGCTATGGATCGATTGCAGGTGGCAGTCATATTCAATTGAATAGATTTGAAAAGTGGGTATCATCAGATACACATTAGATTAGAGGATGTGCCTAAGACGGCTTTTAGGATATCTTTTGGATTGTATGAGTTGCCTATGATGCCTTTTGGACTTAGGAATGCTCCTATCACTTTTAATTGGATGATGGATCACATCTTTAGGCCACATAGAGGATTTATGAGTACTTTTCTACTCAAAGAATGAGACAGAGCATAGAAAGCAATTGAACATTGTGTTCAATAAACTATAAAAGCATAGATTGGTCATTAATGATAAGAAAAGTGAAATCTTTTTGCATGAGATTAACTTTTTGGGACACATTGCATTAGTTGATGGTATTTATATGGACCTTGCAAAGGTTGAGGCAATATGCTCACGGCCACCTTTGAAGAATGTACATGAGATCCATAGTTTCTTAGGTCTATATTTCTATTATAGGAAGTATTTATGCGGTTTTGTTGAAATTGCATCTCCATTGTATGCTTTGTAGAAGAAAAATATAAAATTTAGATGGACAACAATGGAAATTTAGCATTTGAAAAGTTAAAGGAAAAGATGACTTCAGATCTTGTTGTTGTATTGTCTGATCTAAGATAGTCATTTGTAGTTTAGTGTGATGTATGTGGAAATAGCATTGGGGCTGTTTCAATGCAGGATGGCTGAGTTATGGCTTATGAGAGCTATCTTCTTCATGGTGCAAAGAGGAATTTGTAGATCTATGATAAAGAGCTCTTGGTTTTAATTTATGCATTGTCTATATGGAAACATTATTTGTTAGGGGCTGATTTTATAGTGCAAATAGATCATTAGATATTAAGATACTTTTTAACGCAGATAAAGTTGTTAGAGAAATATATAAGATGGGTAAATTTTCTCTATGTTTCATTTTCAGATTGTACACATTGATGGTAAAAAGAATGGTGTGGTTGACGCACTGTCACATAAGCCATAAATTTTAGTTATCATAATGGTTTGACATTGAGCTAGATGCTATGAAGGAACAATATGCTGCCAATTCAGACTTTGCTAATGTTTATGATTAGCTTTGCAACGGCCAAAGGTATGAGCACTTTGTGCTTAGAGATGGATTTTTGATAATGCATGGATAACCATGTATCACAAAGTAGTTAAAGACCTAGAGTGACGATTAAGAGTCATGCTCCTCCTTATGCAAGGCATAGAGGGATTGATACCATAGTCAAAGCAGTGGAGCATTTCTTTTATTGGCTAACTTTGAGCATGATGTAGAGTAGTTTGTCAGGACATGCATCGTATGTTGAAAAGTAAAGCATGATAGAAAAAAGATACTGGGTTTGTTGTAACCCTTGCCTATTTTAGAAAGGCCTTGGTAGAACATTGCTATGGATTTTATTTTTGAGCTTCCTAGGACACATAGAGGGAATGATAGGGTATGGATTATCATTTGTAGGTTTAGCAAACATACCCATTTTATTCCAGTGAGGAAGAAGATAAAGGCTGATAATATGACACAATTATTCTTGCAGCATATCTTTAAATATCATGGTATGTGAGAGTCGATTGTTAGTGATTGGATCCTCAGATAATCGGTTTATTTTAGAAGGGGTTGATTGAAAATATGGATACTATACTGAAATTCTTATCCTTCTTCCAACCCCAGATAGATGATTAGTCTAAAGAGACAAATTTCATAGCGTTGGATCTTTTGAGGTGCTATGTATTAGACCAAAAGACATAGTGGGAGTAGTACTTGCCATTGGTTGAGTTTGTATATAATAATATGGCGCATAGCTCCATTAGCAAAGTTCCATTTGAGTTTGTTAAGAGTGGCAAGAAGGTACTACCTATCTTGCACACTAAGGATAAGATCTTTAAAGCTGATCACAACGTGGAAAGCTTGGATGTTGCCTATGCAAAGATAAAGTATATACTTCAAAAATCATAGGAAAAGCAAAAGAAAGCAATTGATCGCTATAGAAGTGCTTTGCAATTTACAAAGGGTGATTATGTATTGTTGCATTTTGAAAAGGCAAGGTTGAAAAAAATGAAAGGAAGAGAGAGGTTGTATTCGAAGCCAAGTATGATACACTGACCCTTCGAAGTGTTGGAGAAGATCAACGATGTGGTATATTGGCTAAAATAAATTCCACCTTGGTGGATATACAATGCCTTTCATGTCAGTTTGCCAAGGCCTTTTCATGGTGATATGCTAGAGGATGTATTTTCTGAAATTTAGCTTGAGGTTGAGGAGTTGGATGAGATCTTGGTACCTAGCAGATTTTGGCACATAAGGAAGGAAAGGTTAGGGGTAAAGTATCCAGGAGATATTTGGTGAGGTTTCAGAATTATTCACCAATGGGTGCAAAATGGATGGAAGATGATGACTCAGCAGATCATCCTCAATTGTTGTAGCTTTACCTAGATGCCTTTCAGTTAAAGCAAAGTGTGGATCGAGTGCAGTCAGGTTTAGTAGAGCAAGGGTCCAGAGTAGTGTCTAATGCTTAAGGGGGAGGTAGCACTTCCACTCCAATTATGGACACAGATCTTGTATGTAGTGGATCTCAGATGCATTTAGCATATATCCAAGGTACTTTGCTGATTGTATGTTTGCCACAAGATCACTACTCAGTGTACTAGTCATTGTGAATGAGGATGGTTGTTACCGCGGCTTTCAGACTATACTTTTGCAAACATTTTGGGATCAGTTCATGATCAGTTAGAGATCAGTTTATGTTCACTTTTGGATCACTTATGCATCAGTTTCTGATCAGTTTTTGCATTTAGTTTGTGATCAGCTTGGAATCACATTTGCAGCAGTTTGTGATTAGTTTTCAAATTAGGATATGATGAATTTATGCTCAATTTTCAATGGTTTTCAGCTGGTTCCATGCACAATAGCATATTTAGTGAATGCCATTGACAGTTTTAGCCATGATTTATGCCAAGTCTATGCTTTACTATGGTAGTCAGAATAGTTTAGAAACAGGAGTTATGGATGCATTCGATGAGTTTCTAGCAATAGTTCTGGACAAATTTTCAGTTTTATGTTATGTTTATGCTAGCTGGAAATTTTCAGCAAGTTTTAGGCATATGGCATGGTTAGACAACAATGGCTAGTGTTGTGATTGTGATGTCTTATGGAAATTCTAATGCAGTATACTCTTTGCCTTGGCACAATGCAGTGCAATCAAGGATGATTATAGGGATTTCAAGGGGGAGGTTTGTTACGGGGACATGAAATTTTTGAGATGCTTTGCTTTTGCTAGTGACATTTGATTAATTTAATAATCAAATGTGCAATGTTGTAAGGCACATGTGATGCACATGGCAGTTATTTCATGGTAATAGGCCAAGGACCTCGGGGAAGCAGTGGGTTTAAAGGCAAAAGTTGTGACAAGTTATGCCAGCTGGGTTTTGGATATCAGTTGGTGTTAAATTTGACCTTAGGACAATTAATTGACCATTAAGTGCTAGTGGTGACACTAGGGAGTAGGTACTAATTAATTAATTTGTACGTGTCCAAGTGTTAATTAAGGTTGGGGACCACTTGAGGTTGCAAATGGCCTAGTCAATTAAATTGTGGATGGACACATTCAATTTTGGGCAGGGTCAAAAGGGCTGAAATTATTTTTTAATTAACTGGTTGGAAATTGCTAGAAAATAGGGTTAGAAGACTACCACTGCAAGAATGTGCATGCAATGGGAGAGAAGGCTGTTTGGGACTAGGAGAGACTCATTCGATGCATTCAACTTGTGGAAGAAAGAGAGAAGGTGCTGCTGATCAATTTTCAGAATAGAAATTAGTCATTTGCTGCTGGTGACAGCAGCCAAGGACCATTGGGAAGGTGACAGCAGTTTGGCGACTCACAAGGGCGGGCAACTGCAGTTGAAAGTTGGTGACAACATTTTGGTTCCTCTCCAGTCAACAGGCTACTGCATTTATTGCAGATCAAGTAGGCAGCAGGCTGTTTGGAGGGTTTTCCTGCATGGAAAATCTGATTTCTCTCTCTTATCCAAAATTTAACCGTATGGCACGTTTGGGCTTGACTGCAGTTGCAGATGCCACCCTTGCCAGCCGCAATGTGTTGATATCGTTTTACAGCCAGGAGGCTTTTCAGGATCCCTCATGGATACCGTGATTTATGGGGTCAACTTTTGATGGTGCTCTAAAGCAGGCAACCCTTTCCTGCCCTTGCTTTGGATCGTCCTTGGCAGGACTGGGACCTTGCAGGCCGGCTGAATTTGGAAAAGGCCTCAGCTAACCAGGTGTATCATCTTCTGATTAAAGATCATCAATGGCTGCTTACTAAAGCTAATACTATATGGGGTTTGCGTAAACCTTAGTTATGGTGGAAGGTAACTGTGATGGAGGGCTGGTTGAACAAGACACCTTTCAAATGCAAGGTCTTTCTTTGGAGGGTGATGATTGCTGGTCTTCCCCTTGCTTCAGCCCTTTCCAAGCGTTGAATCTCCAACGGCAATTGTTTCTTTTGCACCTACAAAGAAGTCTTATCTGTAAATGCATGCTTGGTTGATGTAGATGGATGGATGGCTTGAGAAGGAGGATAGGTGGGTGGCAGGGGATAGAAAGTTGGATAACTAGGTGATACATGAGGCATCAAAGTGCCTTGTATTGTGACTCTAGATATGTGCCCTAAAGGAGGTGATTGACTTGTGGATGGTCTACATGTTGAAAAGGTATAGGAGGGCCCACTAGGTATTGTCATGTTGGTAAATTGTATGGTCACCTGGGAGATGATAGAATAGGATGGGGCTTGAGACGCGTGAGTGGGATATCCATGCGTTTTGGTTCCCATGAATGGTTGGGTTGAGGGGTAAACCCCCCACCACCGGTGCATTGCCACATACAGGTGGAATGGTGAAAGGTGATGGGAAAAATGGTGTGAATGTAGATGTGGGTATAGTGGAAGAAAAGGGTGGGATTGGAAATTATGGTGTAGATGGAATAGAAGTAAATGGAAATTCATTTTTAGGAAATTGAAAATTAGAGGATAATGGTTTAAAACTTGGAAGGAAAACTTCATTTTGACTTTGAGAAACAAAACTTGGAAGGAAAACTTGAAGAATGAAAATTTAAGTTTTGCTCATAATACCATTTCTTGTGTTTATATACAAATACTTATCCTCTTTAGGACTTATGAACCAATAACAACTTTGAAGAGTTACTTCATTTGGAGTGTCACCCATTTCATGCTTGAAAGAGGAAACATTAAAAAAGATTGAGAAGCAAATGTATGCATACTTGGTACAGGAATAAATGAAGGAGAGGAGAAGATAGCCTTATACTCCATGTTGGTGTCTCCAATAGGATGGCTAGTCCTTTGTGGAGGTTATGCCCTTGCTGCATAATCACTAGATTGGTGCACCAACTCTAAAGGGGATAACTAATGTTTATGCTCCAATTGTTGTTGAGCCCGATGCATATAGATAAGTTTGTTCTTGGCTTGTGTGACCTCATAGGATCTACAGACACCATGATAGTTAGATGTCTCTCCTCTAGTATTAGAGCGTCGCTTGGCAAGCTATGAAGCCCACTTATGCTCGGTTCTCGGCATTGGATGTTGTGGAAATTGAAGTGGTGAAGTAGTGTTCGAAGTCATCTTTCCTTTGTGAACTTGTTTCTAATGACAAGCTCTCCAATCAAAAGCCTAGGTTTCTCTAAGTGTACCTAGCTTTGATACTATGTAAAGAAATACTCATCTACAAATAACAAACAAAATCTTATGACAAAGCATAGACTAATAAAGAATATAGTTAGGGTTAGGGTAACTCAAAGACAATAAACGCTGAAGGAGATAAAGAATGAATGATTAGATCTAAGTGTACCTAGCTTTGATACCATGTAAAGAAATACTCATCTACAAATAACAAACAAAATCTTATGATAGCGCAGACTAATAAAGAATATAGTTAAGGTTAGGGTAACTCAAAGACAATGAACGCTGAAGGAGATAAAGAATGAATGATTAGATACGATGCTCAATGCAGCAAACAAACCATGCAAAGGTGAAATATTGACCCTCGAACTCGTGTCTCGAGGACTGAGGTAGAGAGTATGAGTAGGAGAGTGTCTCGTACTTTGACGAATCCTAAAACGTAGCAAACAGTCTATGAAAATATCAATTAGCAGCAAACACAACTCAAAAGAGTCTGGATTAGTGTTTGGCAGAGCAATCAGGCATGGAATCAATGAAATGCTGATTGGATGATGTGGCAGCTGGGCGACAGGTTGGAACAGCAAAGCACATGGCTGAGTTGTGGTAGTGAATGAAAATTTAAGTTTTGCTCATAGTACCATTTCTTGTGTTTATATACAAATACTTATCCTCTTTAGGACTTATGAACCAATAACAACTTTGAAGAGTTACTTCATTTGGAGTGTCACCCATTTCATGCTTGAAAGAGGAAACATTAAAAAAGATTGAGAAGCAAATGTATGCATACTTGGTACAGGAATAAATGAAGGAGAGGAGAAGATAGCCTTATACTCCATGTTGGTGTCTCCAATAGGATGGCTAGTCCTTTGTGGAGGTTATGCCCTTGCTGCATAATCACTAGATTGGTGCACCAAATCTAAAGGGGATAACTAATGTTTATGCTCCAATTGTTGTTGAGCCCGATGCATATAGATAAGTTTGTACTTGGCTTGTGTGACCTCATAGGGTCTATAGACACCATGATAGTTAGATGTCTCTCCTCTAGTATTAGAGCGTCGCTTGGCAAGCTATGAAGCCCACTTATGCTCGGTTCTCGGCATTGGATGTTGTGGAAATTGAAGTGGTGAAGTAGTGTTCGAAGTCATCTTTCCTTTGTGAACTTGTTTCTAATGACAAGCTCTCCAATCGAAAGCCTAGGTTTCTCTAAGTGTACCTAGCTTTGATACTATGTAAAGAAATACTCATCTACAAATAACAAACAAAATCTTATGACAAAGCACAGACTAATAAAGAATATAGTTAGGGTTAGGGTAACTCAAAGACAATGAACGCTGAAGGAGATAAAGAATGAATGATTAGATCTAAGTGTACCTAGCTTTGATACCATGTAAAGAAATACTCATCTACAAATAACAAACAAAATCTTATGACAGCGCAGACTAATAAAGAATATAGTTAGGGTTAGGGTAACTCAAAGACAATGAACGCTGAAGGAGATAAAGAATGAATGATTAGATCTAAGTGTACCTAGCTTTGATACCATGTAAAGAAATACTCATCTACAAATAACAAACAAAATCTTATGACAGCGCAGACTAATAAAGAATATAGTTAGGGTTAGGGTAACTCAAAGACAATGAACGCTGAAGGAGATAAAGAATGAATGATTAGATACGATGCTCAATGCAGCAAACAAACCATGCAAAGGTGAAATATTGACCCTCGAACTCGTGTCTCGAGGACTGAGGTAGAGAGTATGAGTAGGAGAGTGTCTCGTACTTTGACGAATCCTAAAACGTAGCAACAGCCTCTGAAAATATCAATTAGTAGCAAACGCAGCTCAAAAGAGTCTGGATTAGTGTTTGGTAGAGCAATCAGGCATGGAATCAATGAAATGCTGATTGGATGATGTGGCAGCTGGGCGACAGGTTGGAACAGCAAAGCACATGGCTGAGTTGTGGTAGTGCTGGTACAGCAAGCACAGGGTCTGCTGATGACGTTAGTAGGTGGCAATAGTAGGGAGAGGATAAATGCAAGCTGGAACACAATGTGCAGAAGTAAACACAATTGTTCTGGTGATGACAGCGGGCTGGAAATAGTTGCCAACAGTAGCAGGGGGTTGGATAGTAGGCGCCTAATGATGGACAATAGTGGGCGGTAAGCTCAAACTGAGATATCCTCCATGAACAGGGTATGGACAGCAGAGAGATGCCACCTCCAAATTGCAAAAATGAGATTAAGGCTGAATGGTAGGCAGCCTATGTATCTATAGATGGATGGGTCCTCCCAAATTAGGGTTTGGCTTATGGGACATAGATACTCTCTAGGATTGTGTTTCTTTTTAATGAAAGTGTGGTAATTAGATTAATTAATTTTGTTTTGGGCCTGTTTAGTATTGCTAATCAGCATATAATGTATTTTTGGCTCAACACATGCAAGTAGATAGAGGCTGGTTGGAGGCTGGGAGAGAGGGGAGCGAGTCATTTTTCCAAGGAAGAGCTAGGAGGAGGCCATGTATGCAGGTCACCAGCTGATTAGGGTACTTCTAGCCATTGAGAGCTGTAGGGACGGTAGGCAACAACACCCCAAGCCTTTGTTGGAGCTGGTGATAGCAGTTTGGCAGCAAGCGATTGCATTCAAGAGCTCCTTGGCTGTGGGTGACAGCTCCAAGGGTTGTTAGGACAGGGCGGCAGTAAATTTTAGCCTCTTTGTGAGAACAAAATCGGAATTTCTCTCTCTTCAGTATTCTCTCTCATCCTCCAGCTAGTTTTCATCCTTCCTAGGTGGATTCCAGCAATTCCACCCTTGAGAGGTGGAAATTTTGAAAAATCTCTGCTGTAAACTCTAATTTACAGCAGAAATTAGGGTTCAACAGCCACCTTGAGAAGTGTCTTAGATTTGAAGGCCTAGAGACTTGAATTTCAGTCATAGAATTGGGAAATTTCTAGAGATTCAAGAGGTCAAGTAGACAATAGTGATTTGGGGCTGAATTTATCACCCCCAAGGAGCATAGTTATTAGTGAAGGCCAATTCCCCAAGCAAACCAAGGGGCAAATTGGTTTGAAAGCTTGCTGGTCATTTGTGACAACAAGAGGCAATTGAAGAAGGAGATTCAAGGAATCCTGGTGTATTCCATCCAGATTGCAATACAAGATACAAAAATATTGGAAGGGTTGCCAATTTCGGGGTCAACAGGCTGTCCATTGTCCAAGATTATGTGGTAAATTTGCATTTTCAGTTTATGTGAATTTTATGCTTGTTGTAACTAGTGCTTAATCAGGTTATTTACTAGCCTATCCGAGAATGAAGACTAGTTTCATTGCTGGTGGCAATCTGATCTACTGTTCTATTTGTAAAGCAAGATGCTTACTAATGATGGCCACTTAGACCAACTCGTGTGAGCTAATTCATTCTCATGTGTGTGTGTGTGTCTTAAATGACATGCAAGATTTGTCTACGGTCCATGAAGCCCCCTATTATTTTCGGAATCACATCATTGTCTATGGTTGCATTGAAAGATTTATAAGAAATCAATGCAATCTTTAATGTCCAAATATGAAACCTATCCAGATTTAATGGCCAATAGGACTTTGCATACTTAGGGATCTCATTGCAAAGATTAATATTCGGAGTTCAATGTGTAAAGTAGATATTCCCATTTTGATATGTAGTTCAGACATTGCTTTGCTGAAGAGGCTGAAATGGGATTTTGATGTCAGCAATGGAATACTAAGAAATTATTGAATTCCTTACATCTTTGTTGCCACTGTGATTACATTTATCTATGGATTATAGTTTGATTATTTCACTCATTGACTTCAAGTAGCTAGATCAGAGTGATAGATTTGAGAGCTTGTTCGTCTAATATAGTTCCTTAATCAGATGGTAAGCACATGATTGTATGTGGACAATACAGACACTTCCATGATATTTTCCAAGAGAAGCCTATTCATTGTGGGTTCTTGAATGCATTTCACAACTGCAGTCTAACAATTGTGAGAAAATATGCTAGTTAGTTGATGAGTTAAACTTTTGGTGAGCTGAATCATGGTTTTTAGTTCTCCATGTTGGACTCTGGGTGATGGTGTGGCAAGTTTAAATTCTTTATTTACCTCTGCTAATAAGTCTCCTTTTCTGTTATGGATTGCCAGGATGGATTATGGTGTTTCTAGTAGACCACGATCTCAGATAGCTGGCAAGGTTGTGGTAGCTTGCACGTTAACTATGCTCTGCATGTTCATGCTCAGGCAGTCAAATCCAGAAACAGATGTGGTATTGTCGATGGTTATATGTTATCTGCTTTAACTGTGAAAACTGTGTGTTTGTTGCCTTCAGATTATGTACCAGCTGCTGATTTTGTAACTTTGATGCTCAGTTTTCTAGGCATGATGGGGTCATGCATATTCTTGTCACTGGTGGGGCGGGTTTCATTGGATCACATGCTGCTCTTCGTCTTCTTGAAGATCATCATAGGGTCACCATAGTGGTATGGCTTATCTGGGAATTATTGGGATGAGGCATGGCATTTCTCTTGTAATTTCAAGGGGGGAAGGTTTTTCGGGACTGTTTTAAAAAGAGGCACCAAACACATGGAAGTTGTCTGGACTGTGCAGGATAATCTTTCCCGAGGCAATATTGGAGCTGTTCAAACTTTGCAATTCTTATTCCCAGAGCCTGGCCGGCTGCAGTTTCTTTTAGCGGACTTGGGAGACCCCAGAGCTGTATCCTTGCTCCTGTGTATAATGTTGTTTCAATACAACTTGTATAATAGAGGAGGTTGTATTATGGGTTCAGGCTTGCATTTTTGTATCCTTGACTCACTTGCTAGGTCAATAAGATATTTGTCAGTAACGCATTTGATGCTGTGATGCATTTTGCTGCTGTAGCCTATGTAGGAGAGAGTATGGAAGAGCCTCTACGGTATGCAATCATGGTCTAGTCTAGTGGATGACTGCTCGTCTGCTGGATTGATTCTGTTTGTAACTTTCTTACATGGCTACTGACTTGATACTTACAACCTGTAATGTTTTAAGGCAGCTATTACAAGAACATTACGGCAAACACAATGATACTTCTTGATGCAATGAAAAAGCATGGGGTAAAGAAACTTATTTATTCCAGTACCTGTGCCACATATGGAGAGCCTGATAGTATGCCAATTACAGAGGAGACACCTCAGGTATTCTCTGGTCTTTGATATTTAGAGACTGCTTTTTCATTTTCTTGTGACTATATAGTCTAACTCTACTCATGTTTGCAAAGGTTCCCATATATCTTGTGACTATACAGTCTAACTCTACTCATATTTGCAAAGGTTCCCATAAATCCTTATGGAAAAGCCAAGAAGATGTCTGAAGACATCATTAAAGACTATGCAGCAACAACAAATCTGGCAGCCACTATATTGCGGTGGGTGTCGATCTCACAATCTAGTGTGGTAAATTCTCTATCATTATCAGGCAAGTCACAAATATTGTTTTCAGGTATTTCAATGTTATTGGGTCGGATCCAAATGGGAGACTTGGTGAAGCACCAAGACCAGACTTGCGACACCATGGCAGAATCTCTGGTGCATGCTTTGATGCTGCTATGGGCATAATTCCAGAAATCCAGGTTCATCCTCATGCTTTGTAAACTTAGAGTGGTTTCAGTTCTGTTATTTATTTTGTTGTTCACTGAAGACTTTTTTATTCAAGTATGAAGATTCTGATTGCAATGCCAAATAGAAAACCTCATTATCCAAAAATACAGAGCCAATTCAGATGTGGTGATTCAGTGGCATAAATGAAAAAATATAATCGTATTGCCTCAATTACTATCCATTTGTAGTGTCAAATAGATAGATCTGTTAAATCCTCCTTTTTTGCATAGTGGGTCCTGAGGCAACATTTGGAGTACTCCATGCAGGGACTTCCAATTGAAAATGACAGTAGGATAAGCTTGAAGTTGACAAGAATAATGTGTTGCTTGACATAGGTTTGTTAGTGAGTCAATTGAGTAAGGTTTATTCTACAGGTGAAGGGGACTGATTATGATACAGAGGATGGAACATGCATTCGTGACTACATACATGTGACAGATCTTGTTGATGCTCATGTGAAGGCTTTAGAAAAGCTGGTACCTTCCACGGTTAATGTATACAATGTTGGTACTGGCCAAGGTTAGTTATGTTTGCTTGTCTTAGTAGCTATCATTTTGTAGTTATTTTTGTGTTTCTTTTTACCAATCATTATTATTAATGTTCATTAATAGACCATCTAATTGCACATTTTCTGGTCTCATCAACAGGCAAGTCTGTAAAAGAATTTGTGGATGCTTGCAAGGCTGCAACGGGTGTAAATGTCACTGTGACTTATTTGGAACGAAGACCAGGAGATTATGCTGCAGTTTGGAGTGACCCCAGAAAAATAAACATTGAG
The DNA here is from genome assembly GCF_053477565.2 of Lygodium microphyllum. Taxonomy (NCBI): domain Eukaryota; kingdom Viridiplantae; phylum Streptophyta; class Polypodiopsida; order Schizaeales; family Lygodiaceae; genus Lygodium; species Lygodium microphyllum. Next base: position 77,444,696 of record NC_141151.1, read on the forward strand.
CTCAACTGGACTGCAAAGTACACTGATCTGACAGAGGCATTGGGGATGTCGTGGCAGTGGCATCAAGCACACCCTATGGGCTACTCATCATCATATATGTAACACAGGCACCAAATTAGTTTTTTGTAAAGGGTGGCAAGGAGTTTTGGGTAACCAGTCTCGTATCTAGATGACAAATACCCAGTGGCAGTAAAAGCTGACGGAAATGCCAAACTGTACATCTTATTTAATATACCCCTTGCAATAACTGGGCTTTGTATAAATAGACAGCGATGTCCATGAGGAGGGGTGATTTCATAGGTTAGTCTTGAGTCCATCGTGAGAAGATCGTAGTTTGTGTAGGTTCTACAATTTGTATTCTTGTTACCCTTTTCTTAACATATCATGTTGACTGATGTATTCTCCCAAATCATTACATGATCTGATTATGCTGGATCCAGTACATAGATGCTTGAATATAGGGTTAGATTATTTTTGATGTTGGGACTTTGTTTAGGTTTATGTCTGGTAGTTTTCGAGACTTGATCTTTCTTCCTTTTACTAAGAGTTTATTTAGTTGCATGGCCTTTGCTGTCCTCCCCTGATGTGCAGGTCCAAGTAATAAGTCATTCACCACCACGCATTTGCAAGTTGTTAAGCTATGATGAATACAAAAAAAGGAGGGGCGCTTGTGTGACAAACATGAAATTGCAGGGTAATTCACAGGCATTAACCTCCATCTAATGTACATTTATTGATGAGCCTATTCATGAGCTGCAACCTTGGATGGTGTATTTTGTGGTGTCAGTAAGGTCCCTTCTTGTCCTAGTGTTTTGCCAATTGCGTGATCCACATGTCTCCTAATCTTTCTTTCTGGCCCACCATCGACTGCTATAATAAGAAGAGAGAGAGTGAAGTGATGGTTAACGTTCATCCTGGCAGACAATGCCACAGTACATTGAGGTCTTACTACAATCCACTTCTGTTGTGCCTACTACCAGAAGGTGAAAAAACATGAAAACTGCCTTCTCCTAGAGTAGCCTATTGTTCAGGTTTGTAAAATTGGCTATGACAATTTTGGGTAGGTTGCGGATGATTTCATTTGGTATTTCCTGGTATTAGCTCATTTGCTACCAGATTTTGGTTGTTTAAAACGCTCTGAGCCTTGCATGTTTGAGATGTCTTTCATATCACCATGCTTTATGATTGCCTGATCGTTCCCATTCTCTGTGATAGACCATGCAACTACTGATTCGAATCCATCTGCTATCAATATGTCCTACAGCTTGGGTTCTTCCTGGTGGGCAATTGAACTACAACTCAAATCCACCCACTGTCATTTCAATAAGAATGTGACACATCATCTAAGATCATTCTAAAAAAGGGTTAAAAACAGTAATATCATGTATAAAGTTGGATAAATTAAGTACAAATTGGAGGGTGCTATGCTTTCTAGAACCAATAAGAATGTGACACATCATCAAATATCAATTCTAAAATAGGACAATATCATTTATGAAATTGGATAAATTCAAGTACAAAAGTGGAGCAGTGCTATGCGTCCTTTTTGGGTCTCCTGTGAATCCATGATTAACCAATTGATCTAAATTGATGAGCAATGCATCACTACTTGCACAACAAACAAGAGATGTGCCAATGCAGATCTTTTGCTAAAGGAACTCTTTAACATAAAAGTATTTTGCAAATGGTGATTTAGGCATGCCCCCAGCATTGGCACTTGAAAAGAGAGCATTCAACATTGTCTTAAAACCCATACCAAAAGCTCATATTGTTGAAGTATCATTGGTATGAGATATCATGTTATCCTATCATCATGCCTTGTTCAAATCAAGCTTGATCTTACAAACTTTAAATTATGTCAAAGCATAGTCCAAGGCAAGCTTCAAGTTCAAAATGGCATCATGAATCTTTTGGTTATGTGCAAATGCAAACTAATATTTATGCACAACTTCAACTAACACATACTTGATTCTCAAGTCAAGAGCCTTTGCAAGAACTTTGTAGGGCATAGTTAGCATAAATAGGGGCCCTTGATCTGTGCAAATATGCTTCTTCCAAGGCTGTGGGATGAGTTTTATCAACCTTATATTCACATGAAGAGACAAGACATGGGGATCGCTAGAGAATTTCTTAGATGTTCATCCTTGATGATTTCCTTTCTTAGTAACAAGACCTTTGATAAGAAAGCAAAAAATCAAATATCTTAGAATCACATGTGATGAAGATTATAGTATCCTACTTCTAGATTAGTTCTAGGCTACACTATTGGCCTAGGTTTGGCATTCAAACAAAGGCTTCATATACTACAATCACTCACTATTTTTGTTGTCATCATGTTACCATTCAATAGGAATCTTTGGCAAAATTTGTAGAGGCTCTTTAAAAAAATTAGTAATGACTAATAGTGGTAAAGAGTGCTAACACTCTATATCTTGTGGTCAAGTCGCTATGCTCAAGAAATATGGTGGTCTTGGGTGTTAGTTGACTTGTACACAAAAGTGTTTGCAACTTTTTCATAAATGGCTCTAGTGCAAATGGATTTATAGCAATCGGGGTCAATTCTTCTTTAGTAACTCCTTGGTATTTGGTAAGAAATAGCCTAATGGCTATTGGATGGAAATCTTCCTGGGGTGCTTTTAAATTTTGTGTTGGTGTAGATAGGGTGACTCATTTAGTGAAGGTGAGTCAATCTTAATTTGAAAAACCACTCAACTTTAAAAGATGACATGTAGGAATGCCAAAGAAAAATTGTATGCATAGCCTAGCTCTCTCTCTCTCTCTCTCTCTCTCTCTCTCTCTCTCTCTCTCTCTCTCTCTCTCTCTCTCTCTCTCTCTCTCTCTCTCTCTCTCTCTCTCTCTCATGCCTCCTTGGATCCTCCCTTGTGTACAAGATGGGAGTTAGAGAGGAGGGAAGAGAGGAAATGACCCACTATTCACTTAGTTTCATAGCCATCCCACCTTTATTCATAGAGCACTCTTTTTCTAAATTACTCCTCAGGTGAATTGTTAATAAATCATACCTTTCAAAATTGAAGCTTGCTTTCCTTTGCCTTGTCTTGTTTTGCTATAGTGGTTGTCTCTCTTGCTCAACGGTTGCTCTCCTTCCCCGTAAACTACATTTCCTTTTTATCAATGTACAATTATCTTTAGTATATGTAAGAAAACATAAATTTATTTTTAAAAAGAACAAAAAAGGAACAAAAGATCCAATTATCCCACATTGCATATGCAATTATTACACTTAGGGATCCTCAAGTGATCCTTGGTGGCCTAGGTTGATTAGCTCCTTCACTAAGCCCCAAACCCCTCCCCCACTATCAACCACTCTAGGGCACATTAACAAGGGTAGGAAATGATTTTGGCCTTGCTCATAACAAATCTAACCCCCTAGATCGACCACACTACACTTTACTAGCTCATTGATGGAATCCTCAAGGGTGGCACATACCCGCCAAGGAGTTTTGGCTTGCCTAGCATTAGATTCATTTCCAATCGCACCATCCACCATCACTTATGGAAAGGAAGATGGATCCTAAGGGAGAGCAAATATGCCATCATCTCCTACTAGATCCATCAACTATTGCCTATATTTTGTCACCAAACCCTTCACATCTATGAAGACCCTTTCACCCCGCTAGTGTTGAGAAAAGGAAATATTCTAGCAAGGAAGGTAATGTTACTACTCTATGTGAAATATGCTAAAAAGGAAATAAAAGAAAAGCTATATGAAGGAAAGGCACCGAGTCACAAGGGAAGCTAAACATGCAAGCCATGTTAGGAAGAAGCATGAGTGTCAACCTACAAATACAATGTCATGCCACTAAATTTTGATCGTTTTAATCTCACAACTACAATGAATACTCATTGTAAATGGAAGTGTCGAGCTCTCTTGCATGCAAGTTGTAGAATCCCATGAGCAGAAGTTCCAAAGGCTAAGGCTAAGAGCTTAACATTTTACTTATAAGAGAAGGGAAAAAATGCCAAGTGGAAGAGTGAAAACACTATCCAACTTATATATGATGTTCAAACCATATGATGAAATTTTAGATATTGTGTGTGCAACCTTGTGGAGTTCCTTTCTCTATCTTCTTCTCTCTTCTCTACCTTACATAACTTGAGCTTGAGTCAGACCATTAAAACTTTTGTCCAAAATGTTTGGACTACAATACTAGAGGTGGGGGTATCAATCATGAGCTTTCTTCTTTCGGAGGTAAAAGCTAGGTGAGCATGCTCTCTTGATCCTATTGTAGTGGCAAAATAGGGTGTGCATTGATTGCCAGTATTGAGTCAAAGTTTTCTCTTTGACAACATGTCTATGGGAGTTTCAAACCTATTAGGGATAGTTTAGAATAAAGTCATTGGTAGTGGCTTAGGTAGAAATTTCCATTTAACTAAAGCAAATGGAAAAGATTAGGTTTAGATTTTGAAATTAGCATAGAGTTGCATATTTGTGAGTGCTTGTTTTGTTGAAGGAAATTTCTCTTTGGAATCAACATTAGTAAATACAAGGGTGATGTAATGAATTGTTCATGGTGATGTTCCAATGAAAATCAATTCCAAAACCTAATTATCATCTTGGATTCATCCCAAGGGGCATCCACACCTAATTTTTAAATGACTAAGGGTCTTGGATGTGCCCACAAAAAGGGGGCATCACTATGTGTGTGTGTGTGTGTGTGTGTGTGTGTGTGTGTGTGTGTGTGTGTGTGTGTGTGTGTGTGTGTGTGTGTGTGTGTGTGTGTGTGTGTGTGTGTGTGAGTGATTTTTTTCTCTTTAGGTGTATGAAAGTGGGCACACATGCATGCTTACAATGTGACATCAAAGCATGTGTACTAATGCACGTGCGTGCACATGGGCGCGCGCACACACACACACACACACACACTCTCTCTCTCTCTCTCTCTCTCTCTCTCTCTCTCTCTCTCTCTCTCTCTCTCTCTCTCTCTCTCTCTCTCTCTCTCTCTCTCTCTCTCTCTCTCTCTCTCTCTCTCTCTCAATTCTTGCTTTGGTCAAGAGCCATAGCCAAAGGGAGTGAGAAAGGGAGAGTGTGTGAGCTTGGGAAAAGCTTCCCTTCTCCTCATCTTTCCTCTATTCTTCTTCCTTTGTCCTTATCTTTACTCATAGTGGTGGTGGTGGAAAGATTGAGGAATTGAAGATACATATATATAAATGAGCCACACTCAAATCACAAAAGCCCCTCTTCAATCATAGATTATACCAAAACGCTAGAGAGAGTTTTGGTGAGTTTACTACACCATTTGACTTACAATTACTTTTTTGTATCCTTAGGATAAAGTGAAGAGAACATAGTTGGTTTTTTGCATCCTTAGGATAAATTGAGAGAGCATAGTTTTTGGCAAAACTGGAGTGTGATCTTGCCATATGAGAGGTATCCTAAGCCATGAGAGAGTCTAATATCTTGAAGGAATAAGAGTTTTGCCTAATCCCAACATTGCGTTGAGCTCTCATGAGCACCTAATGATGGCATCATCTTCTTTTGCTTCAATGTTTTTCTTGGTGTGCTTTCTTTTTTTTTCTCCTTGTGATATATTTCTTTTTAAGCTTCATGTAATATTATAAATGAGCAAAGTTTGACTTTTTTGAGGGCAGTGATGTGACTCAACCAACCAGTTTTGCATTCTCCTCTTGGGACTTTTGCAATCATCTGACAAACTCTTTTGTCTCAAGGTTGCTCAACTCCTTTAGGGTCATAGCTCTATTTGCTTGTATCTGCAACCTGCAGGGTTGAACTTGGCAATGACATTGGCTGTAGGTAAGGTTAAGTGTATTACCCTAGCCTTATGGTTGACCTTATAGCTTGTCTCTACCTTATAGGGTCTACCAGTAGCAATATCTTCTTTGCATCTGCTTAATTGGGGCAAAAAGAAATTAGATGGAATACTCTCAGTTTCCATCATCATTATATGACTTTGAGTTTGCCTAACATTGAGTAGAGTTGGCCTCCATAAGGTTGGATTATAGCATCAAAAGCACAAAAATTTATTATCCTAATTTAGTTAGTTTTCATAAGATAATATGCAATGTTCTACACCTTTATTGATTTGTGTATCTAATGTGAACTCACTCTTGACTACTAATCTAACATGTAAGTAGGCTGGTAGTATTATGGGTTCATCACCATTAGAGTTCAACATTTTTTAATTGGGCTACACTTGTCTTAAATGCCTACTTTATTTCTATGGTTGTAGCTTTTATTTTTGTCATGGGCTTTTCTTGGTCTAGAGGAATATTCTAACATCTCTGGGAGATCCAAAGATGGCAAAGGGGGAAGGTTGTGATGTGCTTGTAAGAAAACACATCACAACAAAAGATAACAGTGAACACAAGTACAAGAGTGAATATGAGAGAACAAAAATAAGTTCTCTTTTACCAAACTGATACAATTGGTGGCTAAAGGCTCTTTCCATTGTAATACAATTGGTAGTTGAAGGCTCTATCCATTCTAATAAAATGGGTAAAAAAAGTTTTCTTTTACCAAATCAATACAATTGGTGGTGGCTGAAGGCTCTATCTTTCTTGCACTCCTATGAGCTTCGATGGTTATCAATGTAGATGATGGATAGAGGACAATGAGTACGGAAGGTATCTCTCTCAATGCTCAATAGCTATGTTGTATTTATTTACACAATAGCCTCATGAAGAGGTCAACAAGGTTGGTGAGGAAAAGGTGGATCCATAAAGGGTTGGTAGGTAAATCCACAAAGTGCATGTAAGGTGAGAAAAGGTGGATCCATAAAGTGATGGTGAATGGATAAGGTTGTTGGGGAATAATGTTGACTACACATGTAGGATATTAAATATCCTCCAAAAAAAGGTGGATTCATAAAGTGCATGTTAGGTGAGAAAGAGGTGGATCCATATAGTAAGAGGTGGAAAAAGGGGGTAGCATTGAGTACACATGTAGAATATTATATCCTTCAACATGATTCCCCATAACTCACCACTCATGTTGTTTGCCTTGACTCACTGCCCACATGGTCCATCTAACCCACTGATCACCACTTGAGAATATTCTAGGGAATATCCCCAAGATCCCATAACTTGTCACTCAGTGCATACCACTACCTTCATTAACTCTTTTCCACATGACACAACGGTCAAGTCCACATAGGCCACTCCATAACCATCTAGTTTTTAAGATTAGACCCCTTCGAATATCTAAACCAGGAGCCCTGCTTTTAGTGCCAATCATGGCTACTCCTCATTTGGGGTCTTTACAATGTTAAGCACTCAAAGCATAGGTAGATGACTAAGTCTCCTTGAAAGTGAACTGCTTGTTTGGTCCAACACCAAGTCGATGAAGGTCTAGGGCTAGTTGATCAATCCCAAGAGCCTTGGTAAATATGCCAATATAGTTATCCTCTATAAAACAATATTCCATCTCCATAACTCTATCCTCAATGAGCTCCTGTGTACAGTGATATTGAATCTCCAAATGCTTTGTGCAAGCATGAAACACAAGGTTCTTTGCACTCACCATGCAACTCTACACAATTTCATGATTGTTTCCTATTTGACTAGAAGTCCCCTATTTCCTAAAGTCCTCCTTATCCAAACTAGTTTGTAGTAGCAAAGCATGCTACCTTGGACTCAACCTCTATTAAAGGTAATGGCACTCCAAGTTGCCTCTTGTTGATCCAAGAGAAACTCTTGATCCAACAATATCTTATGATTGGTTTTCTAGAATTGATATCTTCTTCCCAATCTAAATCATAGAGTCCAACTAAGGTCTTAACTAATCTATAGGTGATACCATAGTCTATTGTATCCTTCTAGTACTTCAACACCCTCATCCTTGGTCTTCAGTGCTTCTCTCAAGGCTCATTTGAGAACCTACTTAGGACTCCAACTACATAATTAAGATATTGTCTACTATTGCATAGATAGATAAGACTTCCCACAAGTTTCCAATACTAGTTGATGTCCATAGGTAGTGATGCATTCTTTGATGATAGTTTTACATTTGGTTCCATTGGTGTAACCACTACCTTACACTTGGTCATCCTAAATGCCTTCAAAATCTCCCCATCATGCAATTACTAAGAAAACAAGATCTTGCTAAGCTCTTGAGATACCTTAATGCCTAAGTAGAAATGCATATAAGGCTTAATCCTATAATTTCAAATTGAAAACTTAGCATCTCCCTAGTCTTCTAAAGCAAATGCTCATCATCTCCCATGATGATCAAGTCATTTACATCAAAACAATGATCACATAATTGCTATTTTTCCTAAATGCATATATGCATCAAAAGCAGTTCTAGTAAACTTAATGCATTTGAAAAATCCATCTATCCTTTGATACCATGCCCTTGGGACTTGTTTTATCCCATATGATGCTTTTCTAACCCTAGAAATATTATTTTCTTGATTGAGCACCTCAAAGCCTACTACTTGGGTCACATATACCTCCTCCTTGAGGTGTCCATTCAAGAATACAAATTTTGCATCATTTGAAAGATTGGCTGCCTCTTTCAACCAAGCCCCAAGATTGATTTGCAGCAATAATGTCATACTTTGATTGCTTATAGCTTTCCACTTTGGATTCTCCAAAGGCTCCTTTTCTTGCATTTCTCAACCACATAACGGCCATATTAACAATGTGTTTTAGAATGCCTCCTTTGCTTCTCTATCCTCTGACATTCAAAGCCCACCAACAAGTGATTTCTCCTCGACTATATAAGGTATATTCTTCTCACCAAAGAACTACTTCGTCCACTTGGGAAGTGGCATCCCTTGTGGCACTAAAGTAAGCCATTGTGATTGAGGAATGTTATCATTTGAGAGATCCTCCTCATCCTCCTTTTTAGATACTTCGAGCATTTGATATATGCACAAGGTGGGTTAATTCTTCTTATGATATTATAGAAGAACCTTTCTTCTATGTTGCATGTGGTTGTTGCACAAACATCACATGGTGACCATCACTTACCTTTTTAGCCTCACAATCATACAACTCATAAGGTATAGATTCTTGACTATACATAAAAAAGATATGTTTCTTGCTTCTAGCTTCTATCTTGGTCCTTTTCTCAACTAGCGCATGAATATAACACCCACATCCAAATATTCTAAAATGTGCAATAGAGAGCTTCTTACCTAAGGGGGCTTCTTGAGGTGTTTTCCTCTTCAGCACCTTAGTGTAGCTTGGGTTGAGGATGCATATTCTTGTGTTGACTGCTTCACCCCAAAAACAATTTTATAATCATTTCCCCTTTAACGTTCACCACACCATCTCCATGATAGTATAGTTGCATCATTCCATTATGCCAATTTACTAAGATGTGTATGTTGTTGTGAGTTGGTGCTTGATTTCATTCTCCTTCAAGTAATTAACAAACTTATTATAAGTAAACTATCCTCCTATATCACTATGAAAGCTCTTCATCTTCTTGCCACTTTTATACTCCACAAGCTAAAGTCATTGTTTGAACTTGCTAAGACCTTCACCTTATGTTGAAGAAAATACACCCACATCTTTCTACTATAGTTGTCAACAAGTAGCATAACGTTGATAGATACTCCTAAAGATTTAGTAATCATCTTACCATATGGCATAGAGATCAACATGCACCAACTCTAGAGAGGAGTCTTTCCCCGATAGCTACTCTATTTGGAAACGACTTCCTTTGTTGCTCACCAATTATCCAAGCTTCACATGTTTGTTGCATTTCACTAAAGTTAGGTGTGTGTAATCATCAGCGACTTTTAGATTTCTTTGAGCATAGAAAAACTCATGTGGCCAAATCCCTCATACCAAAGCTTACTAGTTCCTTCTCGAATGGTGGTTGTAAGAGCTATGGACTCATATAAGTTATCTTATCTCACCCCTTTATTGACAACATTGCCATCATCATCAAGAATCTCTATTGTTATATTATCGAAGACAATTTTGAGACCATGATGTATAATTGATGCCATAGATTGCAAGTTCTTAATCTAAAGCACATATAATATAATTGAAAGTTTCTTAGACTCTCCATATAATGTTCAGTCAACCATGCATTTTGCATTGTTCTTGACTAGCGAATGATGGGTTCTCTTAGGCCTTAGAGAAATATCCCACTCTCTCCTTACTTCGGGTCTTCACATTCAATCCTTTTGGCTTGTGGACTCTCCTAAAGAAGTCTTTATAAACGTGCCCTAGACCATCTTTAGATGTTGCTCAGTTGGAATTTAAAAATGCTATGAGAACATCCTACACAATGGGGAACTGGCGCTCGTTACCATAATTAGAAAGGTAGTTACTCTTGATTTTGTACACAAAAAGATTGCCTTCTTGATTATTGAGCCGGCCTCTAGAAAAACTAGATGGACCAACTATGCTAAAGATGGCCAATTTTCCTTTTTACTCATAAGGGCCATGAATATTAATACTTGGATTATTAATAATACTTTCATTACCTTATTCGGTACCACTAGAGAATAATGTTGTGGCACTCCTATGGGATTTAGCTACTCGCCATCATGATGCAATCTCTACCTTAGTTTCTTCAAATATCAATTATGTAAAAGACTTGCATTAGCCATGAGGTATGACATTTTCAAGCATTTCTAGCATACCTTTAGATTCTATGATAATATACTCTTAATCAATGTGCCTAAACCCACCATATTCTTGGGGCAACAAATAGCTTCCATATTTTCTATCTATCCTGGCCTTCCTCTACAATTTGACTTCTCTAAAAACATCTTCCATTACTTTGATAGTGGCCATTTTGTTTCACCATTACATATTTTCTTAATATGGTATTGCATTGCTCACCTTCAAAGCTAAGCATATATACTTTTGACAAAAAGGACAAACTGCCATCCAACTGCATTAGATACATTTACAAAAGTAGTAATAGACCATCGGATTGGGACCACAAAGTTATCATTTCTCAAATCATGCCTATCTTATACTCTATCAACTCTACACCTTTTGCTTCTATCCAAATCAAACTTCTTTTGCAAATGTTTGCAATTAATGTATTTGAAAGAGTATGTCTTTGGAGACTCATTTTAGCATCTTTGAAATCTAATCCCCCCCCTCAAGTTGGACCTCTCCCATCTTAAACTACTATCGAGAAATTAACCTTGGTGTGTACCTTGGGATCTAGGGCAGAGGTCCCTTGGTGCACCACCGCCTAACCATTTCTCCCAAGAGTACGGGTAGATGGCGGGTTACATAGACTTAAGAATGGTTCCCAAAGCTCACTAGTCTTGGTAAGTGGAACTCTAAATTGGGATTCTTACTTTTGAATAGCTAATTCATTAACTCCTGGTTTTTATTGTTATTTGTATGCCTCCTTCATGTTTAACTAACAATTTTTTTGGAAGCTCCTTGCACCCATTTTCTATAACACTTTGTTATGGTTCATGCTCCACTAAGTAATTTATAGCCTTTAATTTTAAATTTACTTAAATGATTTTTACTTATCCTTTATTATTTGGAAATTGGTGCGTAGATCGGATGCTGTATGCATACGTAGCGAGCGTCGGAAGGTCCCCAAGAACAAAATAACTCTAGTTTTGCACAAAAAACAAGAGAGAAGACTTGCACGACATGAAGCAAAAGACTAATTGGGTACAATCTCCCCCCCATGCCTTTTGTGAGCGCTCCACAAAGCATGTATTTGATATATTATTCATCTCCAAGCTCAAAAAATTTCCCAATTTACAATTAGCACACTTTAGCTTTTGTGTTTGCTTTTGTCCGACTAAAGAATTAAAGCGATTGGGCGCCCAAAGAGTCGGGATGTGCCCAAATACAATGCCCAATAACAAATATTTAAATCGTGCATCCATGCGTCTATAAAATAATAAATAAATGCCAAGCACTTCAATAAATAAGCGCGTCAAAATAAATATTGGTGCCACGCCTAAGATGTGCGCCCATCAAAATGATAATTTCTTCTAAATAACTTGAATATACTCTATCGCCCAATGCTTCCCAACGCCACCGCTGCCTGCTCTACACATCAACTGAAGCATTCACAATTGTTAGAAAATAATAAAATTAAATCGACAAAAGTGAATACCTAGCAGTCTTCAGCTACAAAATAAATAAATTGGTTAGAACTCAATCCTAACCTTAATTTATTACGAGTGTGCACTCTAAACTCATAAACTTCCATTAATTTAAATATGTATTTTGCGGAATCACCCGCTATGGAATCACCCACTTGCACATTAAATTAACAAGACGCCCGAAAAGGACATGCGTCTCCATTGAATTTTCGCACAAGAAATCCACCTTGTGTATGAGCCCCGGCAACAAATATAATTTTACGGAATCCACCGTGGAATATGTCTCAGGGGTATCCCCGGAGGCACATATTCCACTGTGGATTCCGTGAGGTTTTGCGATGGATTCCCCCGAAGGCATATTCCACGGTGGATTCCGTGAGGTTTTGCGGTGGATTCCGTAAAATTATATTTGTTGCCAGGGCTCATACACAAGGTGGATTCTTGGTGCGAAAAGTCGATGGGGACGCATGTCCTTTTCGGGTGTCTTATTAATTTAATGTGCAAGTGGGTGATTCCATAGCGAGTGATTCCGCAAAATACATATTTAAATTAATGGACGTTTATGAGTTTAGAGTGCACACTCATAATAAATTAAGGTCAGGATTGGGTTCTAACCAATTTATTTATTTTGTAGCTGAAGACTGCTAGGTATTCACTTTTGTCGGTTTAATTTTATTATTTTCTAACAATTGTGAATGCTTCAGTTGATGTGTAGACAGCAAGCAGCGGTGGCATTGGGAAGCACTAGGCAATAGCGTGTATTCAAGTTATTTAGAAGAAATTATCATTTTGATGGGCGCGCATCTTAGGCATGGCACCAATATTTATTTTGATGTGCTTATTTATTGAAGTGCTTGGCATTTATTTATTATTTTTTGTGCGCATGGATGCACGATTTAAATATTTGTTATTGAACATTGTATTTGGGCACAACCCGACTCTTTGGGCACCCAATTGCTTTAATTCTTTAGTGGGACAAAAGCAAATACAAAAGTTAAAGCGCGCTAATTGTAAATTAGGATATTTTTTGAGCTTGGAGATGAATAATATATCAAATACATGCTTTGTGAAGCGCTCACACAAGGCATGGGGGGAGATTGTACCCAATTAGTCTTTTGCTTTATGTCATGCAAGTCTCCTCTCTTGTTTTTTGTGCAAAAGTAGAGTTCTTTTGTTCTTGAGGACCTTTCGACGCTCGCTACGTATGCATCCAGCATCCGATTTGTGCACCAGGCTAAAATTGATGTCACGGTCTTCTTCCAAAAAGATATTCGTGTATGTAGTTTGCGTGTGGCAATCTTGTTTGCTGGAATTAAACTCTATCAGTCCACAGGTGTGAAAAGGGGCTTGCCAGAGGATTGAAAATCCATTTGAGACTAGCTGTGTATGAACAGCCACTATGGGAGGGGCTGAAACTTAAGAATTGGTAACCTTAGTAGCTTTAAACTTTAAAGCTCTTAGTTTTTTTTAAATAAAAAACTAATCGTTTGCTATTGCCGTGAGAAGAGGGGCCATTTTTTGACACCGTCCTCCGTGACGACATACTCCCACCATGAAAGATCAAAATCTCAAGAGCTTTAAGCTCTTATAAGCTTTTAAAGCTTATCACTAACTTAAATAATGATAATTAACTTCTTCTCTTATCTATGAATAGACGACTTGATGTAGGAGTTTGTCTACTGGTCCTCCGCCTGTAGAGGCTGGTTCTTCGTGATTCAAGTGCATAGCAGGGGGTTCTTCACTGCCAGGAACACGCTAGTATTGACGGATTGCCGCGAGACTGACTATAGAGCTCGATTGTTCCAGGAGCTCTGCCTTCGTGTGAGATGGTAAGCGATTGGAAGCCCTAGATCTCAGCTTCACTCTGATACCACTGGTGCATAGATCGGATGCTGTATATATGTATATAGCGAGCGTCGGAAGGTCCCCAAGAACAAAAGAACTCTAGTTTTGCACAAAAAACAAGAGAGAATACTTGCACGACATGAAGCAAAAGACTAATTGGGTACAATCTCCCCCCATGCCTTGTGTGAGCGCTCCACAAAGCATGTATTTGATATATTATTCATCTCCAAGCTCAAAAAATATCCCAATTTACAATTAGCACACTTTAGCCTTTGTGTTTGCTTTTGTCCCACTAAAGAATTAAAGCAATTGGGCGCCCAAAGAGTCGGGATGTGCCTAAATACAATGTCCAATAACAAATATTTAAATCGTGTGTCCATGCGTATACTAAATAATAAATAAATGCCAAGCACATCAATAAATAAGCGCATCAAAATAAATATTGGCACCACGCCTAAGATGTGCGCCCATCAAAATGATAATTTCTTCTAAATAACTTGAATATATGCTATCGCCCAGTGCTTCCCAACGCCACCGCTGTCTGCTCTACACATCAACTGAAGCATTCACAATTGTTAGAAAATAATAAAATTAAACCGACAAAAGTGAATACCTAGCAGTCTTCAGCTACAAAATAAATAAATTGGTTAGAACTCAATCCTAACCTTAATTTATTACGAGTGTGCACTCTAAACTCATAAACATCCATTAATTTAAATATGTATTTTTGCGGAATCACCCGCTATGGAATCACCCACTTGCACATTAAATTAACAAGATGCCCGAAAAGGACATGCGTCTCCATCGACTTTTCGCACAAGGAATCCACTTTGTGTATGAGCCCCGACAACAAATATAATTTTATGGAATCCATTGCAAAACCTCACGAAATCCACCATGGAATATGCCTCCTAGCATCAGAGATAATGCAAGTGGTCCCCTAATCTAAATTGGACCTTAGTCTCCTTTTGATGCATCCACATGTAAGTCCATGTTTAGGGTTTGATCGTACATAGATATCCAGCAATTGGCCTTCTTTACCCCTCTTTTTTTTCACACTTATTCTTGGACAGGATTTCTATTGTTGGGCTTTTATTGTCGTAACCCTAACTTCCCTTTAATTCTTGCCTCTCTCCTTTAATTATTTTGTATAGGCTAAATGATGGCCTAGTTTGGTTGTTGTGATAGAGTAAGGACAATTCATCTGCTACATGAAGATGAGCCAAACTTATTGTTGTAGTCGCCCTGATGAAGATCTACCTTCTATTGATTACCAAACCTTTGGATTGTAAGTCCTTCGCTTCTTTCTAACCCCTTTTGCAAGTCCTTTATGAATTTTGTAAGTCCTTGCAAATTTTGCAAATTATTTCTTTCTTCCCTTAGCATACACATATGGTATGTTGTAGCCTTTTGGCTTTGTATATGGTGTTACTATGACAACCCCTCTGCTATATATCTCTACACACTGATTGGCTCATATATCTGCTGCTTGTATGGTTTTTATGTGCTGATATTTGAGAGTTATGCACTATTATCTTATTATTGCAGGCATATTTTTCTTATCTAGCTACTCATACACTATCTCATCTCTGCTTTCTTGATGGGTAATTGCTAGCATATTTGTGTCTTAAACTTTAACCTTTTGATTTATTGGTGTTTATTGACATGCATGTTTGTGTCTTAAACTTTAACCTTTTGATTTATTGGTGTTTATTGACATGCATGTAATTAGTTCCTTGTTCCTTCAACTATTGATAATTGTTGCACTAGGTGGGTTGTTTAAAAATGGTGCTATGAGGATGTAATTGGCCCTCTTCTATTAGTGTTGGGGTCTTGAATTCCTTAGTCCCCATTTACCCTTCCCTCTCTTCCTTCATGCATTTTGTCAAAGGTAGCATGTTTATATCTAATTTCAGTTCAGAACTAATATTTTCTCAACTTAATCTATTGGAATTATGTAAGTTGAAACATATTCTATTGGATCATAACTAACATTTTCCTCCATGTAAAATAGGTTTTCTTTTTCCTTAAATGTTTTTGTACTTATGCAGTACTCTTAATAGTAATTGGTAGGGAAATAATACTTGAACTACAGTTGATGACAATAGTTAAAATATATTTTTTCAATTTTCTATGGTTGTTATTTCCATAATCCTTCTAGTTTTACATGCTATTTTTTAGTCTACTTTTGTTTTCCTTTAAATTATACCGTGTGATTTAACTAATAATTTAGTTAGTGGACTATATTGGAATTGGTTATGGTAATTGTTACATGTGTTTAGGCGAATTTTTTTTTAAATAAATGATTATCAATAGCTCATAATGTACTTAATTAAGGTATGATTTTATACCCCACATACTCTATTGGCCTAAATTTTGATGTATTAAAAGGTATTTTCTTAGCAAACTATTGATCATTTACCATATCCATCTTCTTATGATTAATGAGTCTACCCTAATTTACATAGAACCAATTATTTAGGCCCTCCAATGGCCTTTCAAGGTATTCTAATCTCCTACCTCGCTCTCTTTTCTTTGTGGCATTATACCTCTCATCTTGCTTTCTTGCTTCTTCTTATTACACTGTCCTTTCTGAAACTTTGGTTTCCACAACCCCTTTTGTTCCTTGTATACTCTCACATTTGGTGGTATGATTTCCCTAGAAATGTTTACTAGTTTAGTACATAATCTCTCCCTTTAACTATTCATTGAAATATTGTAGTTGATCTCCTTTTCTTTGCACTCTCATCTCTTCACCCCTTGGGGTAAATTTTACGCTTATCGTATTAATACTACATGCCATAGACTACTACTTCTGCATGGTTGTGTAGTCCTTCTCCCCCCTTTGTAGGTATGATACCTTTTGGGGTAATTACCCTTTTTCCCTCTCCTCACCCTAACCCTAGATACCTTTTGGGCCTCATTTAGTCTGGTCTAATAGCCAAACCTATTTTATCTAGTATGATTTAGACTTGTTTGAAGGCCTATAAAAGCATAGTGCTGGCCTTGAAACCTTCATGCTATCCAAATTTGCCTTTCTTTTTCCTTGCTCTCAACAAGAGTGGACTAGCTCTTTGAGTATCACCATGGACATGAACAATGTATACTTGTTCTAATGGGTGACCAAGATAGCAAATGAATGCTACTATCAACATCTACAATGTAGGTTGGATTATCTAGTCCTTATTGATAATCTGTATGTTTGGTTTTGCATCCTTCCCTTTGGATCTTGTATCTTTGCTTATGTTCATCATACTCATGTTGAAGCCTGCGAATGTCATACTCTTGTTCTTATTTTGTAAAATAGTTGAAAATGTTCACTCTTTGTAGATTATCACAATCCTTTGTGCATGCACCCATGCCACGCACACGCACGCATGCGCGCGCGTGCACGCACGCACGCACGCACACACACACACACACACACACACACACACACACACACACACACACACACACACACACACACACACACACACACACACACACACACACACACACACACACACACACACACACACACACACACACACACACACACACACACACACACACACACACACACACACACACACACACACACACACACACACACACACACACACACAAGGTTAAACCCTTACCTCTTTCCCTCTTATTGTGGTTTGGCCTTAAAAAAGTGAGGCTTCAACATCACTTGGTTCAAGGTGCATAGCTTATGGGAGATCTATTTTCATCCACAAATTAATCACCCCTCCATACATGTTTGTGCATGAGGAGAGATAGAAGAAGAAGAGTAGCACGAAAGACAAAGGGGCCCCTCTTTTCTTCCCTTCTCTCTCTCTCTAAATATAAATATTAATACAAATATATAAATATATAGCTATGGATCGAGAAGGAGAAGGACCCAAAGAAGAATATAAGAAACAATAGCTCTTTACAAATTTCATCTCCAAGAATGAGATCTCTATTGAATTTTGAACTTTAGCTACACCAATTTGCACTTGGGCACCCGTAACCATTTTAATTATAATATCCATAGGCCTTTTGAATTTGCCACCTTGAATCTAGATAGTGTATGGCGGTTATAAGTTTTTGATATTTACTTGACATTTTAGAGAAATTGTATATGCTTTCAACTTTACACATGCGATGACAAGTTTTAATTGACTTATTAATGCAATTTGCACAAAAATGAGCTCAATGCTCAAATGTTACACCAAATATCATCTCCATACTACAAGGTTCTCAAATCAATCTTTCTACAACAACATCTTCTACTTGGTGCAATTGTATCTTTTTGTTTGAATGCCTTGTGCTTAGCTTGTTGCTTGTTGCTTTGAATTCCTCTTTATCTATGAATGATAAATCTAGTATAGCTAAGATGTGCATTCAATCATGAGCACCCTTAGGGGTGGTGATATACTGGTTCATAGACTTTGCATATGAGACACTGCCGTTTTTCGATTTTTGTTTCTAGCTTCTTTCTATTTATTTCCCAATAAGATAGTCTTGCATTTATCATGTTGTTGCTCTATGTTAGAAGTCAAGCTCACTTCAGTTCGTCTTTATGAGTGACCGACATCTGTGACAGCTAGTGTGTGTGTACAGCTGTCTCCATGTGACTACATTGAATAAGTCGGGTGTGTGTTATAGTCAGTGACCTGACTAGAGTTAGTCAGTTAGGTCTACACCTAGTCTAGTTTACTTTTACATTGTATTGTGTGCTTCTCAGTTAGTTCTTGAATAATAAAGAAAACACAATGAGAGCCTGAAGGCTCATGGATATGGAGTATTCCCTGTCACTCTCTCCCATCTTTGAACATGGTATCAGAGCATTGCCAGGTTGAGCTCTTTGGAGCAGGAGGGAGTCAAGAAGACTTGAAGAAGCTGAAGAACAAGGTTTTTTGAAAACAAAACAGGCTGCGATTACTCTATCAAGGTATGCATTTGCTCATTTGGACTCTATGCTTTATCACAATGGTTGAGGCCTTTCTGGGAGCCTTGGTGGGCATCTTTGAGCATATGTAAGTGCTCATTGAGCCTCATGATGAGAAGGACCAGCTATCAAACCAGATCTAGATATCAGCATGACTGCGCCTGCTGGACTGTTGATCACAGATCTCTGCAAACTATCAACTACATCATTTACTAAGTGATATGGAGCTTGTCTACACCTTCTGAAGGTACTTGAAGACTACATGAAGCCATTGCTTGTGCTGGAGCTCTATTATGAGCTGGGAACAGAGTACACAGATTTGTGAAACAATCTTGAACTATTGGGAAAATGAAAGGATAGCTTGCATTTGATTATCATTGAGCTACAGAAGCTCTTGGTTATGCCCAAAAGCATCAACAAGGCGTAGACATTTGCTTGGAGGCCGTATGTATATGTTCTCATGTGTTGGAGCTGGTTTTTTATGACTAAAATATTCAGATCTGGAAATATTTTAATGGCAGGAAACTGTCATACACAGTGAATAGCAAGCATTGTATCTTGCTGAAGCAATACATGTCACTTTGGAGCTTCTATCACCTATATGAGCTGACATATACATGCTGAATGTATGGAGGATTGTGGAAAGCATTGGATGCTACTGAATACTCAAATCTGGACCTGAAATAATTGCCTTGACAGTGCTTGGGCTGGTTATGAACAGTCATGTATTCCTTGATAGTGATTAATGAAGACAGGTTGTCTATGCTTACCCAAATGCTCATGTATTGAACCTATCACTTCAAAGTGAATGTATGACATGTCTTGAAGATTTTTGGAGCTGAAATACATCTTGGTTACCAGAGTATTGGTTTTTGTAATCTGTGAGCAGATTTATGTCACTTGTACTTGCTAGATATGCACTACTTTGTGCTCAAATGGTTATGTTTGGACTGCCACATGTACTAGCAGATACTCTGGAGTTTTTGAGACATGTATGACATGTATACACATTGATTTTGGCCTTGAAATTGATGTTGGTTACTCATAGTTTACAGTTTTCAGACTGCATGTAATTACCCTGGCAGTGAGGTTGCAGGAGTTTAAGCTGAAGCAACTACAAAGTATATGTATTGACTGCTATACCTACGGGTTAGACCACTTGTTTGTGGACTGTTTTGGCTGTCATTGGGCTAAAATACCCTAGTTTTTTACTGCAATTAATTGCAGAAAACTATCATAAACAGTTAAGGACTGAACTTGGTCAGTCATACTTGTTGGCTTGCAGGTAGTCAAGCATCTAGCAGACATAGTCTATTGCATCATGCCTAATGCACATGGGACTAATAATATCACTCAAATAGTTGGAGAGAAGTTAGACAACAAGAACTTTGCATTATAGAAATTCAGAATGAAGAACTTTCTAGTTGGCACGCGTTATTGGGATCTATGTACAGGAGATGAGGCTGCTCCTGAGTTGCCTACAACGAATCCAACTAATGAACAGAAAAGAGCTCATAGGCTATGGAATGAGAGAGCATGCAAGGTGTTGCATTGGTTTTCTCTATGTATATCTGATGCTATGGTAATTCAAATCACTAGATGTGAGACTCCGAAGGATGCTTGGGACATATTGATGAAAAATTATGGAACCATGCACATGCACAAAAGATCCTGTTGAAACAGTAGTTCAACAACATGTCTAGGAATGGCAGGAGCATCCAGGTGTATACCACGGAGATTAAGACCATAGCTGATCAACTTGCTACCATTGGCTAAAGTGTATCAAAAGATGATATGATTGATGTTGCCTTAAATGGATTAGGGAAAGAGTACAAAGCTTTTGACACATCCATTTCTGCTAGAGAAGAGCCCCGTACCTGGGGAGAGCTAGTTGCTTTGTTGCTGCATGAGGAGGTCAAACTTGGTTTGAATACAGATTCCAGTGCATCTCAAAATAGAGACACTGTGTTATACTCTAGCCAGCATGGCAGAGAATTTAGAGGTCGTGGTTCATTTCGAGGTCATGGTGACACTTGTAATGCTTATGGACAGCCGTAGCAACAGGGTAATTGGCATGGTGCAAATACACAAGGCCAGCATGGATCTGGCGGGTTTAGAGGCAGGGGGAGATCACCCCGAGGTAGAGGTGGTGGATCTGGTTCATGGCAGTCATCTGATCAGTCCAATAGGGACAAGGATTGCCATTATTGCAGCAGGTATGGGCACATTGCAAAGGATTGCTACAAGAAGCAGGGAGATATGAAGGCAAAGGGCAGACAGCATGGGCACTATGCATCTTCTAGTGGTGCTCATGATGAGCAAGTTGATAGACTCTTTGCCATGCAGCATGTATCCAAAAATGCATCGAGACATAATAGAGATGATAGATGGTACATTGACTCTGGAGCGTCAAACCACATGACACCGCATGGAGAGTGGTTTGATGAGATGGTTACAGGTACACATGGTCATGTATGTACTGGGGATGACACCCAACATGACATAAAGCATAA
This sequence comes from Lygodium microphyllum, assembly GCF_053477565.2. Classification (NCBI taxonomy): domain Eukaryota; kingdom Viridiplantae; phylum Streptophyta; class Polypodiopsida; order Schizaeales; family Lygodiaceae; genus Lygodium; species Lygodium microphyllum. The sequence goes on from NC_141151.1 coordinate 77,466,004, forward strand.
AGGGATTGTTCCTCTCATGATGCCTAATGGCAAGAAGAAAGGCCTGCATGATGTATTACATGTACTGACCATAACAAAGAATCTTTTGTCTGTGGGTCAAATGGCAGAACAGAATCTGCAAGTGAGATTTAACAAAGATGGATGTTTCATTGAGGAGTATGGAAATGGCTGCAAGTTAATTGCCAAGGACAGAAGGGATGGCAGGATGTTTACATTGGATAAGACCATTTCGGGACTTAAGGCAGCCATGTTTGCTCATGATGAGAGTGCCATTCAGGATGTAGAGATTTGGCACAAGCGGATTGGACATGTCAATGTACAAAAGCTGAAATCTATGCAGCAGAAGGAAGTAGTACTTGGATTACCCAAATTCAAGTATAATGACTTTGGTCATGTATGCCCTGCATGTTAGTTTGGGAAGCAGGCACGGTTTCCTTTCATGAGACATGTAAAAAATAGCACTAGGCCTTTACAGTTGGTGCACTCTAATGTCTAGGGTCCTTCACATAATGCTTCTTTTGGAGGTGCACGGTATTATGTATCATTTATTGATGATTTCAGTAGGTACACTTGCCTTTATATTTTGAAGCATAAAGATGATGTGTTTAGTGCATTCAAAGACTTCAAGAAGCATGCAGAAAATGAGTTGGGCTGCTACATATCTTGTTTGAGATCAGATGGAGGAGGTGAATATATATCTAATTACTTTGATAGGTATCTTGCTAAATATGGGATCAGAAGACAGCTTACTTGCAGCTATATACCGCAGCAAAACGGTGTTGCAGAGAGGAAAAAAAGGGTCCTGATGGAATCAACTAGAGCTATGCTGAATGAGAAATGTCTGCCAAATGGTTATTGGGCTGAAGCAGTGATGACTGCTGTCTATGTGTGAATCGAACCCCTACAGCAGGGATTCATAATGTCACTCCATATGAGAGGCTGTATGGTCATAAACCTGATATTTCGCACTTGAAGGTATTTGGCAGCATTGCATATGTGCATATACTGGATGAGAAGAGGAAGAAACTGGACCCTAACGTAGTGAAGAGTGTGTTTGTGGGATATGCACAGGAACGGAAAGCTTATAAGTGTTATGTACCTTCTACGCATGAGACACTCATAAGCAGAGATGTGGTATTTGATAAGTTAGCATCCTAGTATGGGAATCCTGTTGCAGTGCCTACTGATGGCTCACCCAGTATGAGTCGTGCTGAAAATACTCCTGTAGAGAGTACTTCCATGAGTGGTCAAACAGGTGATGTATCATCTACGGTGAGTCCTTGGACAGGACGATTGCGCAGTCACACTACTGCATCCACTGACACGGATATGTCAGTGAGGGGGAGAATAGATAAGGGAAAAGAAAAGGTTTTTGAAGATGTAACAGGTCTACTCACTGCAGGTTATGAGTCATCTAGCAGTGACAGCTTAGACAGTGAATTGGGGATTCCATCTGTTATGACGCCAGGTGCTAGGCAGAGTCGTTATGTGTCGCCTCATGAGAGGCAAGCTCACAGTGAGCCATAGCTCGAGAGATCAGAGAGGGTTAGACGACCTGTTGATAGATACACTTACATTGGATATTCAGCCCGTCATTATGCTTATATGATGAAAGTAACAGGTTTTAGAGAACCAAGTAAGTTTGATGAGGCAGTTGCAGATGAGGATTGGCGTGCTGCTATGGATGAGGAATATTCAGCTTTTGCTAAAAATGGCACATGGGATTTGGTACAATTGCCTGAGGGAAAAACACCTATTGGCTACAAGTGGGTGTATAAGGTAAAATGTAAATCAGATGGATCATTGGAAAGATACAAGGCCAGGCTGGTTGCAAAAGGGTATGAGCAACAGTATGGTCTTGATTATGAGGAGACTTTCAGCCCTGTAGCAAAGATGGCTACAATTAGAACTGTAATTGCTTTGGCAGCAGCTAGAGGCTGGAAACTATGGCAGATGGATGTAAAGAATGCCTTTCTGAATGGAGAGTTACAGGAAGAAGTTTACATGAAACATCCTGAAGGCTATGTGCATCCAGAATTTCAAGCACATGTATGCCGGCTAAAAAATGCATTATATGGGCTGAAACGGGCACCCAGAGCATGGAATGCTCACATCAGCAGTTATTTGCAGCAACATGGTTTCCGATTGGGTGATGCTGATCATAGTTTGTTTGTGAAGAAGACGGATCGTGGCTATGTATTCCTAGTTGTCTATGTTGATGACTTGATCATTACAGGAGATGATGAAAGCAGGATTAAAGACATGTTTATAGGCTGATTTTAAGGTCAAGGACCTAGGAGAGCTGAAATATTTTTTGGGGATTGAGGTTGTCTCTACACCTCAAGGCATATGGCTGCTACAGAAGCAGTATGCTCAGGACATGTTACAGAAATATGGTATGGCTGATTGCAAGCCTATGGATACGCCTTTAGAGCAGAATGTCAAGCTGCAGATTGATGTTGGGACAGAGATTGAGAATGTTACCATGTACAGACAGACGGTAGGCAGCTTGATCTATCTCACAATCACTAGACCTAACTTGAGTTATGCTATGGGGCTAATCAGTCAGTTCATGCAGAAGCCTTGCAAACTACACTTGGATGCAGTCAGGAGAATTTTGAGATATGTAAAGAGTACCACAGATCATGGATGTTTTATGCATATGGGAAACCCCTTGACTTGATGGGGTATACTAATGTTGACTGGGCTGGTTGCACTTATGACTGGAGGTCAACCAGCAACTATGCATTTGGATTGGGTAGTAGCATGATCAGTTGGCAGAGTAAGAAACAGCCTACAGTTGCACTGTCCAGTACGGAAGTAGAGTATCGTGGTGCGGCCTTAGCGGCCTATGAAGCTATGTGGTTATTACAGAAGTTGCTGAATGACTTGGGAGTACACTTGGACAGCAAAGTAAGGCTGTACTGTGACAATTTAAGCAATGTCATGTTAGCAAGCAAGCATGTTTATCATGCAAGATCGAAACACATTGAGGTTCACTACCATTTCATCAGGAAAATGGTTTTAGCGGATCAGATTGACTTGGAGCATGTGAAGACTGAAGACCAAGTAGCAGACATCTTTACCAAATCACTTGGTAAAGATAAGTTCATTCACTTTAGACAGCTACTTGGAGTGATGCAGATGATTTGAGTTTTGTTTTGAGCTTGAGGGGGAGTGTTAGAAGTCAAGCTCACTTCAGTTCGTCTTTATGAGTAACCGACATCTGTGACAGCTAGTGTGTGTGTATAGATGTCTCCATGTGACTACATTGAATAAGTCGGGTGTGTGTTAGTCAGTGACCTAACTAGAGTTAGTCAGTTAGGTCTACACCTAGTCTAGTTTACTTTTACATTGTATTGTGTGCTTCTCAGTTAGTTCTTGAATAATAAAGAAAACACAATGAGAGCCTGAAGGCTCATGGATATGGAGTATTCCCTGTCTCTCTCTCCCATCTTTGAACACTCTAGACTCATCCTTCCTTAGTAGAATGTTGTTATTTTTTATTTGCTTTTGAAGATATTATAAAGCTTGTGAGAACTTTGTGAGATTGAATGTTTGAAACAATACAAGATTCAAGCTTCATGCCAACTTTCAAAGCGACGAAAATGTTCATTAAAAAAATTGCTCATGTCATCGCTAAATGCGTCAGTATTAGTGTCTCCATGAAACTATCGCTATTTGCATCGGTATTTGCATTGGTATGTGCATCGCAAAACTAACGCAAATACCGACGCAGGTACCGATGCCAATAACAACGGTTTGTGATGTGTATTGCGATACCAATAGCGATGCGTATAGTAAATTTGCAACACTAATAGTGATGGTTACAGAGAAAAAAAATTGTGGCAGGGCAGCAAGTTGCCTTGCCACATGTAGCACTATGTGTTGTATTTATATTCTACAAATGGAATACATATTCAGTTACAATGGTCATCAAAATGAGTGCAGAATATACTTGAACCCACAAAACTGATACATAAAATAAATACAATATCACTAATGAAAACTCATGGAATCATGGCAAGATACAAAGGATGATAATAACATAGTACATAGAAGATGCCTGCATAAATTACAGGACCAAAAAGGAAGAGGATGTGTGCTCCATGAATCCAAGTGCAAGC